>NW_026125723.1:0-169005 GCF_943737965.1 Phodopus roborovskii
CAGGATTTTCAAATCGATTCCATTTGTCTACAAAATTCCATTGGCTTAATACAAAAACTATATACAAAACAGTGAATAGCAAGTGTGCTCTAAGACAAGGAAAATTGAGGACATATAAACTTATGACCTACATAGCTAGTCCTAGGGTGAGGGCAAAATCGGGGTATACAATAGTGTTGTACAAAGCTGGAAAGCTTAAGTCTAGTAAGTAATATATCTAACTAGGAAGACAGAATAATAGTTGTGATAATTTAATCTTCAACCTCATCAAAGACCTCAGAAAGAAAATAACAATACTAGGGTAGGCTGGAAGTGTGGATAGGCAATTTCCAAATGTTGCAGCAAGGACAGAAACAGCATGCCACCTGGACAGTCACCCAAGGACTCACAGCAAGGTTGGTACACCCAGATTTGGCTAAGGCCAAGAGAACTTGACAGACCACAACAACAGCAGGGAGGTAGAATGGCTATCTTACCCTGACTTGGCAAGGTCAAGCAGTCTTCTATATTTGTCTCCTGCAAGCACATAGGACTGAATGCAAATCAGTGGTGAAGGTGGGGGCAACTTTGCCCAACAGGCCATTAGCTGAGGTGAGAATGAACTCCAGCAGGAGCAACAACAGAATCCAACATATTTTTGGGAAAGTCCACGGTGCTGTCAGGAGCAACAGTGTCACATGTCAATGGAGTACTAATATTAAAACATTTAAATGCCATGTTCTGCATGTCTATGAAATGATTGAAGATTAAGCATCTATATCTGACTAATCTCATAGGTACAGGAAATATGAGTGAAGATAATCTGTAATACTCAGGAACTTAGCTAAAAAGACTGATTAAAACTTTCCTGAGTAAAGCAAGAACAAATACTCAAACAATATAACTATATACATATACATACATATAAATCCCTAAAATAAAGGTAGAGTAGAAATGTCAAGACAAGAGGTAGAACTATAAAGGGCAGCAAGATAAAAATCCCAAATTGTATCAATATACAAAATGTCTTGAATACAAGAAAAGTATACATACATAGAATATGGTAAAAAAAAAATAATGTGCATAAAACATCGTAAGTGGAGAGATTTCACACAATATAACAAAATATAAACTTAATTTTACATAGCTTACCACATATATATATGGTATATATGTATATATATAATATGTAAAATACTATCTCATTCTTACTCAAATTCTCAAGAAAATAGGCTAATCTACCTATATCCCATCTAAACCATACCTTTCCCAAACATTCCCTATTCCTGTCTAAAAGATAAACCCGAGTGTAAGCATCACCTTCCATACCCAACCCTAACTGACTAAAACCAATACAAAGACAATGACTATTATCCCAAAATTCCAAGGGAAGGGAAAGGGGGCCTCTTTATCTTAAGGTTACTTCCTGCTGAAATGGGACAATGATTGCTCCAATGGATCCTGTAGGAAGAAAATTTTTAGCAACCAAATTTCTCAACAGAGCTGGCTGTGGCATATGTAGCTAGTCACTGTGTGGCAGAAAATTCTTGACTGTAGTTGAATTAGAAACTCTGGCCAGGGTGTAATAAAAAGGTGCACCATTACAGCTAGCTAGTCATGAGTTGTCTCGAGCAAAATAGTCTCAAACCGGTTTTAGGGTGATGTTTGTAGTTCAGATGCATCAGGTTGAGTCAAGTGAAACGATGATATGGGGCCCCATCTTCTTTCCGGAGAGTTCGAAGACTGCTGTTAGGAATCGTTATTATTCCTTGTGGAAAAGTTACACATCATTACTAAAGTAAAATTTTCAAGTTTTAAGGTATGCATTAGGGAAAGACAACAATAAGCATTAAAAGTATGTGAGAAAATTAGGATTTAAGAGAGAAAATTGCATATAAAAAATTAGTCCCCAGATTTTGTTTTCTTCTGCCTTACACCAATTGGCTTCTTAATTTAAGGCAGAAACCATGAATTTAATCTTAACAACATGCTTGAATTTAGAGAAGGAAAGCCAAATCCAACTCCAAAGCCAGCATTGGTTTATATAAATTGGGACTTCGGGAATACTAGATAGTAGAGAGAAATTGATTTCTGTATACAAATAGTTTACTACAATTAAATATATTTTTTTAACCATATATCAGATTCTGCTTCCTTAAGTGATTGTTTCTGAAGAGCTGCCTTCTCTTCTGTAGGCACCTACATGTTCAGTGTTTTTTGGCTGTTTGATGATAGGTTTTCTCTGTTTTCCTGTAAGAACAAGAACAAAACACTTCCCCTACCTTTGAGAGGCCTCCGCACACCTTTTGCGACCTAATTTGTTGGATGACTTGTCATTTGTTTTCATTAAGATGCTTCTCTTGTTCAACTCGAATCTTGATTAACTTAGATGGTATCCATAGTTTTTCTTCTCCTGTAGATATAAAGGCAAAACCCCTACCCCAAAGTAACACATACCCTGCTTTCCATTCTGAGGTCAGTACATCCTTGAAGTACACTGGCTGATTTAGTTCAGAAGTTTTTTTTTCTATTGTTCTTTCTGCAGCTGTTTTTACTTTTTCATCAGCATTAAGAAAGTTTAATGTTAATAAAGCATTATGAAATCTGTGTTTGGGTGTTTTGGATCCTCCTGCCTGTTTATGGAGCATTTCTTTTAAAGTACGATTGGATCTCTCAACCACTGCTTGTCTTGTAGGATTGTGTGGTATAACAGTTATGTGCTTTATCTTGTAATGCATAACTCCAGGAGCATAGACACTGAGAGCAACAATTAATGAATGGAACCTCTTCAAACTTAGAAGCTTCCATAAGGCAAAGGACACAGTGGAAAGACAAAATGGCAGCTCACAGACTTGGAAAATATTTTTACCAATACTACATCAAAGGGGTGATCTCCAAAATATACAAAGAACTCAAGAAACTATTCATCAAAATATCAAACAACCCTATTAAAAAATGGGGTACTGAACAGAAAAAAAAATCTCAATAGAGGAAATCAAAAAAGCTGAAAAACACTTAAGAAAGTGTTCAACATCCTTAGCTATGAGGGATATGCAAATCAAAACAACTTTCAGATACCATCTTACTCATGCCAGTATGGCTAAAATTAAAAAAAAAAAAAAAAAAAAAAAAAAAAACCAATGACAAGTTATACCAGAGAAGATGTGGAGAAAGGGAACATTCCTCTACTGCTGATGGGAGTGCAAACTTGTACAGCCATTTTGGAGATAAGTATGATGGTTCCTTAGGAAAATGGGAATTAGTTTACCATGGGACCCAGCAATCCCCCCTTAGACATATACCCAAATGATCCATATCCCTGCAACAAAGACATCTGCTCAACTATGTTAATAGCAACAATATTTGTAATAGCAAGAAACTGGGAGCAACCTAGATGATCCCCAGTTGAAGAATGGATAAGAAGATGTGGCACATCTACACAATGGAATACTACTCTGCGAAAAAAAAATAATGGAATCTTGAAATTCGCAGGCAAGTGAATGGCACTTGAAACAACAATCCTGAATGAGGTAACCCAGTCACAAAAAGATGAACATAGGATGTACTCACTCATATATGGATTTAGACCTAGAGCAAATGATCACCAGCCTATAATTCACACCACCAAAGGAACTAGGATACAAGATGTATTCTAAGAGATTTATATAAAGTCTCTCACAGAAGGTTGATGGGACAAGTCCCCCAGAGCACATGGGAGGTGGGGGTTCAATGAATGTAGAGAGAACTAGGAGAAAGAGAAGGGGAGGAGAGGAAAGAAATTGTGACTAGGAAAATTGAGTCAGGGTAGGAATACAAGATAGGAGAGAGAGAGAGAGACAGTGACGGTGAGTGAGAGAGAGGGAGACAGAAAGAGAGAGAGATATTAAAAGAGGGAGCCATTATAGGTTTGAAGAGAAAACTGAATCTAAAGAAAGGTCTAGAGACCTAAAAGACTGTTGCCAACTAACAACTTGAGCATCTGTGGAAAGGCTACCAGGAATGTCCTTCCTGGATATTGAGATCAACAACAAAATTATTCACCATCATGGAGCCCTCCTATGGTGCTGTTGGAAACAGAAGCAAACACCCAAATCTAAACACTGAGTTTAACTAGAATCCAGATGCAGATAGACAGAACAAGACCAGACTGTAGAAACAAACATAGACAGCTGACCTGAACAAGGAACAGATAACGGGCACCCAGACTGATAGCTTGGAATCCAGCATGGTACTGACTCAGTCTTCTCTAAATATGGGTCTCAGCCAGATGGACTGAGAAGTCCTAGGGAACTCAGACAGTGGAACCAGGATGTATTCCTCATGAACAAAAGGTCTTTGCAGACACATCCCGCATGGAGGGTACTCCCTTAACCTAGAAACAGGAGAGAAGTCCTAGTCCCTATTTCAAATGACTTGACAGATCCACATGACTACACCTGGATGGCATTGTCATACATGTGGAATTGTGTTGGGAGCTGGGAGCAGAGGGTGGTCAGGGTGCATGTGAGGGGGCATAGCGTGTAAGTGGGTGGGAGGGAGGGAGGAAGAGGGAACTGGGATCAACATGTGAAATAAAAAATAAATAAGTAAATTAAGAAAATAAAAAATAATAACTCCCAGGCCTGGATCTTACAGGCTGCGGGTAATACAGAACACCAGTGTAAACAGCACCAGGCTCCTCTTGGTACAGAAGTCCTAAGCTGTGCTCATCCTGGATCCATGCTGGGTTGCTGAAGGCCTAAGTGCATTGGGCCACCTGGTGGGCAGTCAGAGAGGAGAGGAATTCTGAATCCCTAGGGGCTAATGACTGAAACAGCCCCTTGCCCAGCCCTCCTCTCCTCAGGTAGCAGTGACTATGACTGTAGGGACAGGAGTGGGGGTGAGAGTGGGAGGTGGAGGATGAGGGGGTGTTCGGGAGAACAACTTTGGTAAAGATTTTTATGTCAACTAAAATTACAACTAACAAAATATATGGTAATTAGATGTGATGGCTATGTGCAGACTTGGTACAATCAGTCTGAAGCAAAGAAGACAAAATAAGATAACAGTGGTCTAGTAGACAGGTCAAGTGGCCTGCAGATTTATAGGTCAATGCAACTCATCAAAGCAGCACAGAGAAATTCAAAAGGAAGTTCATGTGTTACAAGAATGATTCCACTTCTCTGGGCCATAAAAGGTAGATCAGGAAAAGGGATTATCCAGATCCAGAAGAGTGGAAAAGTGATAAAAATAAAATTATAATACTGAAAGATAACATTAAAACAGAGCTGGTGTACCCCACATAATCCATAAAGGGAGCCAACAGTTCAGAGAGCAGAGGGTACAGAGAGGCTCAGGGGACAGCACCAACATAAGAATGTACAGTCAGGAATTAAATAAATAAATAAGATGTTCACTTCAGGCTTGCACATCTGAGTAAGAGTCACTGATAAGAAAAAGGGAAAAGGAGAGACATTTCTACCCTAGGGATGTCTGAGAAAATCAGAGAGACTAAAGGTAATGTAAAAAGATATGGAGGTTCAAAGAAAATTCATCAAAAGGTCGAAGGAAGATGTAAACTGTTTGCTGTGGGCTCTCATATCTACAAATATAAATTTAAGATTAGGAATATGAGTTAAACATTTTGACCATACCAGGTTAATTGTTTAAAAGTTCCGTTTATTTCTCTCAAGAAAAACATATGTACTTTCTAAAAAGTTCTATATATATTTCCTGTTAGAATCCTGTTTTATTACAAGAATATAGCTAAAACAAAAATGGATTAAAAGTTTTTGCTGTCTTAGGCTAACAGCCCTTAGCTCAAAATTTATCTCTGAGCACTGATCACTAAATTCAGATTATCAGAAAATCACATGTCCTTTTAATGTAGATGATATTAATTCTGTTTTATGTCTAAAGCTGTTAAAAATTGAAACTAGTTAAAAAGTTACAATTATTAACACTGGAAATTAACATAAATTTAACAGGCACCAAGGTGACAATGGGTTTAAAGATATAAAGGGTGCTAAAATTATTTGATATTATAAGAAGACATTACAGGATGTTTAATTCTTTTATAAAAACAGTTTTTAAATGTTTAAATGCAGAAGGTTACATTATATTCATGCTTTCTGACATTGTTAATGTTTGTAATTAAATCAAACGGCTAAAATTTAAGATCAGAGCCATACACTGTATATACTAACCAAAAGTAGAGATTCTCATTTTTTTTATGATACAGAGGGCAATCCATCCTTGTTTTTGCTAAATTTGGTAAGCGTAAATTATTTAGTTAAATTGAGTCACATAGATGTTTCATGTTTCCCTAAATGGAGTTTCAAATTGAAATCCATATTTTTAAAGCTAAAAGTGACAATAAAAAGTTCTACTTTTATAAAAGCCGGTAAACTATTATAAAATGTTAAGAAACACAAGTTACCAGGCATCCTTATAGATTAACTGTTGGTTATAGTGAAATTAAGTATTAATGATTAATAACAGGAATAAATTTCACTCTGTCTACTACACATGTTCTAAAACTTTAAGCTTAAATCAAGTAACTGAAAACCAAGTTGTCTATTAAGATCTATCTAGAAAGACTTCCAATACTACAGAGATCTGTAGAATAAGACATTTAAATATTAACTAAAAAGCTGTAATAATTTCAGACAAAGAATCACAGAACCAACAATGACCCAAGGTCTCTAAAGAACATTGTGGGGCAGCATGGATTGTGATGGCACTGACCAGGGAGCATTATGCTGAAACACAATGCCTGCATCATGATAGGACCAAGCTCAGACTGTGTAGAGAGAGGTTACACGGTACTGGAAAATTGTCTGCACCTTTGCCTAGATAAAATAAGGTTAGACTTTTCCAAGTCCAGGTTCCACAGAGGAAAAAAAAAACAAAAACAAAAAAACAAACAAACAAACAAAAAAAAAACACCTCTCACATTATTTACTTGGTGAAAAAATTCTCCCCTCAATGCCATAGAAAATTGGTTATGGCTAGGAATATAAGGAATGGTCCCTGTGAATTTCTTAATAGATTCAAAAGTTTCATATAATTTATCCTTCTCAAATCTCTAATTCTATTGTTGGCTTGGCTAACCAAAACTTTGTGAGCTTGGCAGTAAAGACAGCCTTAATATGGCTCCTAAATAAGGATCTAAAAATATAAAGACATTTAAGTTTTTTTGAACATTTATTTATTAATTATGCATACAGTGTTCTGCCTGCATACATGGCTGCATGCCCAAAGAGGATACCAGATCTCATTATAGATGTTTGTGAGCCACAATGTTGTTGCTGGGGATTGAACTCAGGACTTCTACAAGAGCAGCCAGTACTCTTAACCTCTGAGCCATCTCTCAAGCCCAAGACATATACATCTTAAAAAAATATAAAATTAATTTACAATATAAAAATTCAGAGCTTAATTCTTAATCAAGTTTTGATAAGCTAATTGAGCAGTGACTCCCAGCTGTTTAGTCACAAACTCAGAGTTTTATGATATATGTTGGGTGCCATCTAAGTGTAAATATGAAGGATGTTTCATCAGGCCTAAGGAACCAGTGACCAATTTATACATGAATCTCTCTAGACAGAAGAAAATGGTTCTAACCCAAGTCTGTAGTTTTTGCTAGGACTCAAAAGCATAAGTCCATTCCTGCTGTTTTACAGATACATAAAATCTACTTTTTCTACAATTTGGATTTCAGCACAGATTGGTGATGATAATATATCTAAAACTTGCATTTCCTTTTATATAACATAGTTCATATAGTCTTCAGAGTATCAAATGTCATAAAGCTTTTATCAAATTCTTACAGATCAAAAGGATGGCAGATAAATACAGCTATCCTGAGGATGGAATTTTCTCTCTGGTCTTGCTGTCTTTCTTGATCTAATTGGAACTAAAACTTCCAATTAAATACATATGTTTTAACCTTTATTCCCAGTTTAAACATGTCTCAAAGGATTGGTGCTTCTGATAGATGAGCATCAGTTGCTGAATACAGCCTGTTCCTCTATAGTGCTCTCCCTGGAGTTACTATGAACCAGCCCAGCTGATGTGAATCTTCAACGGGGTCTACAAACTGATGACTCTGATAAATAGTTCATTTCCTGAATCCCCCTTCCTTTTGTTGGTATTGTCTAGCATTTTTACCTACTTGCAACTCAGAAAACACTGCAAAAGTAAGCAGGAAGTAGTACAGGCATGTCGCTGGCACACCAGTGTTTTGATTTTCAAATAGCTATCACCTGGAGTTCTATAGCCTATAAAGCCTCCTTGAGCAGCTTGTTACTATTATGCCTACAGGTTTCCTCAACTTCCAAGGAAGTGACTCCTGGGTGCAAAAGCAAAAGGTTTTTATTGCTAAAAATCAAACCAGATGGGACTTCACTCTGTCAGAAAAGTAAGGTAGTGGCTTAAAATTCTGAGGGGTTTATAACAGGGTAAACAGAAAGTGAAGCTTGAGATCACTATTCTCAGTTCACAAGGTTTCCAAGATACAGACAGTCCATAGAGTACAAAGTTATTTACAAGGTCTTCACGGATCTAAGTTAATAGAATCCATCATTTGTTTAGGCAAGATTGATAAGCACACCTGAAAGTTTGGGGATTTTTCTTTGTTTTTACTTCTTCTCCTGAGTCAGGGACTTACCTATTGGCAGAAATTCTTGTTCTCATTAATTTTTCCTTGTTCCAATAAGCCCTAATTTTATAACTTTTAGTTATTAATTTTTCCATCACATTACCTCTTTGACACAAACCTTAGATGCCCAATTTTTGGGCCTCCAATAGGTAAAAGACTTCTGGTACAGGTTACTCACATTGCCAACTATGTATAGGACTTTACTTTGGTTTACTTTTGATATAGCATCTCAACCAGGGAAAAGGTGAAATGTATTCTTTTCTGTACTACTTCCTGCTTACCTTTGCAGTGTTTTCTTGGGCGTGAAATGGCTAAAATGTTATATAAAACAAAACGGAAAAAAAAAAAAGGAGAAAAAGGGGGGTGGATTCAGCAAATTAGCAAATTGCACATTTATCAGAGGCATTAGTATATAGACCCTATTGAAGATTCACATTGGCTGTGCTGGTTCACAGTAAGTCCAGAGCAGTGTTTAGGAGCAGAATGTAGTCAGTAACTGATGCTCATCTGCCAGAAGCACAAATCTGCTGAGACATTGTTAAATTGGGAACATAAGTTTGAGATATATTATCATCACCACTCTGTACTGAAATCTATATTGTAGAAAAAGTAGATATTGGGTATCTGTAAAACAGCAGGAATGTACTTATGCCTTTGAGTCCTAGCAAAAAGTACAGATTTGGGTTGCAAACATGTACAATTTTCTTCTGTCAAGAGAGATCCATGTATAGATTGGTCAGTGGTGCCTTAGGCCTGATAAAATATCCTTCATATTTACACTTTGATGACACCAAACATAAATCATAAAACATTGAATTTGTGACTAAACAGCTGGGAGTCCCTGCTAGATTAGCTTAACAGAACTTGATTAAAAGTTAAGCTCTGAATTTTTATATCGTAAATTAATTTTATATATTTTAAGAAGTATATGTCTTGGGCTAGAGAGATGGCTCATTGGTTAAGAGTATTGGCTGCTCTTCTAGAAATCCTGAGTTCAATCCCCAGCAACTACATTGTGGCTCACAAACATCAGTAATGAGATCTGACTACCTCTTCTCGCCTGCAGACATATGAAGGCAGAACACTGTATGCATAATTAATAAATAAATGTTCAAAAATGACTTTTATGATTTTAGATCCTTATTTAGGAGCCATATTAATGCTGCCTAATACTGCCAAGCTGACAAAGTTATGGTTAGCCCAGCCATCAAAACTATCAGATGTGAGAAAAATATAGTTAATTAACTGTTCAATCTACTAAAAAAACTGACAGGGACCATTCTTTATATTTCTAGCCATAACCAATTGTGTATGGGATTGAGGGAGGAGTTCTTCACTAAATGCAAAATATGAGAGGCTTTTTGTTTGTTTGTTTGTCTTTTCTCTGTGGAAGAGAGACATGGAAAAGACTGACCTTCTTTTGTCTAGGCAAAGGTGGTGCAAATAATTTTTCAGCATCTACAAAGACTAAGCTGGTTCCTGCCTGGCAGTAGACATGGTATTTGAGCATCTTGCTCCCTGGTCAGTGTCATAACAATCCATGCTGCCCCATAATCTTCTTTAGAGGCCTAGGGTCATTGTTAGGATCTGTGATTCTTTGTCTGATATTATTACAGCTGTTTAGTTAACATTTAAATGCCTTATTCTATACAGATCTCTGTAGTATTAGAAATCTTTCTACGTGTATCTGAACAGACAACTTTGTCTCAGGTACTTGTTTTAACCTTAATCATTTAGAACATGTATAGGCAACAGAGTGAGGTTTATCCCTGTTATTATTCATTAACTTTTAGTTTGATTATAATCAACAGTTAATTTATAAGAATGGCTAGTAACTTGTGTTTCTTAACATTTTATAATAGATTAAACAGCTTTTACAAAACTAGGACTTCGTATTGTCAGGTTTAGCTTTAAAAATACTGATTTTAATTTGGAACTCCTTTTAGGGAAACATGAAACATCTATGTGACTCAATTTATCTAAATATTTTACGCTTACCAAATTTAGCAAAAAACAAGAATGCATTGCCTTCTGTATCATAAAAAATGAGAATCTCAACTTTTGGTTAGTATATAGAGCTTACAGCTGTGATCTTATATTTTAGCCCTTTGATATAAGCACAAACATTAACAATATATTAAAAGCACAAATATCCTGTAACCTTATAAATTTAAACATTTAAATATGTTTTCATAAAAAATTACACATCTGATAATGTCTTTTTTGTGATATCAAAAATAAAGTGCCCTTTATATCTTCAAACACAATATGACCTGGGTGACTGTTAAATTTATGTTAATTTCTAGTGTGACTAATTGTAACCTTTTAATTAGTTTCAATTTTTAACACCATTAGCCAAAAAACAGTATTAATATTATCTACATTAAAAGGACATCTGATTTTCTCATCATCTTAATCAGATGACCAGAGCTCAGAGAT
Organism: Phodopus roborovskii; assembly: GCF_943737965.1. Classification (NCBI taxonomy): domain Eukaryota; kingdom Metazoa; phylum Chordata; class Mammalia; order Rodentia; family Cricetidae; genus Phodopus; species Phodopus roborovskii. Next base: position 11,060 of record NW_026125723.1, read on the forward strand.
GAATTTTGACCTGAGGGCTGTTAGCATTAGACCCCCAAAACATTTAAACCCTTTTTGTGTTCACTTTATTCTTGTAATAAAACTTAGGTTTATAACAGGAATTACAGATAGAACTTTTTTTTTTCAGTCCTTTAACATTTAGTAATATTTAAAGAAAATATTCTTTTATCTATCCTATCTTTATGAGTCTAAAGTCCTATATGTAACTTTAATTCTAACTAAGGAAAACTATAACCTTAACTATCAGTCTTCAAGTCCATCAAAGAACATAGAAGGATAATATATAAACTCTAGAATTGAAAGAGACAACTCACCGGGTCAGTTCCAACATTCTTCTGTGATATTCAATCTCCAGTCTATAGGTCATAGTGTGTCTGGCAGACTTCTCAGCAAAGCAAAACATTTAAAAATGTCCCATCTGGGTTGGCAGTTTGTCAGTCACTTTTCTCCACATCCTGCAGAATGTCTAGCAGACTCTTTCATGAAGAAGGAACTCTGTAGCAATGTCCATCTTGTATCAGAGTCACTTTCCTGTGGGTCCTGCCTGTCCAGTTCTTAAAGCATAAAGTCAAACAGTACAGACAAGAACAGTATTTTGCCCAAATGGCTGGTCTTACTATATTAGAGGCAAACTCTAGAACTTTTTAACAAGTACATATAGTTTTCTTTAGAGAAATAAAAGGAACATTTAAACAATTAACCTGGCATGGTCAAAATTTTTAACACATATTACTAATCTTAAATTTATATTTGTAGATATCAGAGCACACAACAGTTTACATCTTCCTATGAACTTTCTACTACTTTTCTTTGAACCTCTATATCTTTTTACATTACCTTTAGTGTCTTTCTCTGATTTTCTCAAACATCGTTATCATAGACAATACTCTCCTTTTCTATTTTCCTTCTTTCCTCTTATCAGTGACTCTTACTCTGAGGTGTGTGGCTGAAGTGAACATCTTATTTATTTATTTAAATCCTGAGTGTACCTTCTCAGTGTGGTGCCTTCCCCTGAATTTCTCTGCGCCCTCTGCACTCTTAACTCTTGGTTCCTGTTTCTGCTCATGTGTGTACACCAGCTCTCCTTTATTGCTGTTTAATAATGATCAGGAGAAACAAATAGGCTGAATAGATGTTTATTCTGGAGAAATATCGTACAATATAGAAAGAGGAATATGAGCAGGTTCCTTCCTGGTCCCAAGGATACCTCCAGATGTACTCCTGTCCCCATGCTGCAAGCAATAGAGCTCTCTGAGCCCCCTCCTCAGACTTAGTTCCCCCAGGTAATCTCCTGCCCTGTCTCCACAAAAATGTGCATGTGAACAAAGTGAATATCTCACTACAGTTCCCCTTTTAGTCTAAGAAAAGATTTAGGCTTGATACAAAAACTATATAAAAAACAGTGAATAACAATTGTGCTCTAATAACTGACTGAGAACTGGGAAGCCAGCATAGGACTGACTCAGGACCACCTGAATATGGGTCTCTGCCAGAAGGACTGAGCAGTCTAAGAGACCTCAGGCAGTGGAGCCAGGATATATCCCTAGTGCACACAAGGACCTTGCGAACACATCCCCCATGGAGGGATAACTGCCTTAACCTAGATATAGGTGAGAAGCCCTAGTTCCTATTTCAAATAACCTGTCAGATCCACATGATTCCAACTGGATGCCATTGCTCTACATATGGAATTGTGGTTGGGGGATAGGAGGGGAGGGTGGTTAGGGTGCATGTGAGAGGGCAGAGGGGGTAAAAGGAAGGGAGAGAGGGGAGGAGGGAGAGAGGGAAGAAAAGGGAACTGAGATCAACATGTAAAATAATAAATTAAATAAAAAGAAATTGTGCTCTAACAAAAGGAAAATTGAGAATATACAATCTTAAGACCTAACTATCCAGTCCTAGGGTGAAGTCAAAACAGTGTTTACAATAGAGTTGTCCTAAGCTGGAAAGAATAAGTCTAGAACCTGTTATATCTAACTAGGAAGAGCGAATAATAGTTTTAATGATTTAATCTTCAACCTCATCAAAGACCTGAGAAGGAAAATAACAATACTAGGGGAGGCAGGAAGTGTGTATGGGCAACTTCCAAATGGTGCAGCAAGGACAGAAACAGCATGCTACCTGGACAGTCACCAAAAGGTCTCACAGCAAGGTTGGTACAGCCAGTTTTGGCTAAGGCCTAGAGTACTGGACAGACCACAGCAAAGGCAGGGAGGTAAAAAGGCTGTCTTACCCTGATTTGTCAGGGCTCAGCAGTCTTCTAAGGCCTGAAATCTATTCAGCATTTTGTCTTTGAGTGTATGATAATGAATCACATAACTTTCTAGAGACTTCATTGAATCAGTAAGTCCCTTGCTTTCTCCAACTACTAAAGATTCCATATTTTTAATATTCTCATTCTTTAGAAAAATCTGAATGAAATGTAAACTGCCTTCCAGACACAAAGTTCTATCTGCTAGCTTTCAATTAATCCTGAGACATGGAACAGATTCTGCTAGTCTTTGCATCTGATGTTCCAGGTTTTAACTGTATTAGCAGCTCTGTTCAACCAGGAATCAGCTGTTCCTGTCAGCATGTTAATGCATTGCATTGTTTCTGTTTTGATTTTTGAAGCATTAGACATAAAAAAAAAAATTCTGTTTTCTAGTTGGTCATTTTTATGTTCCATGTTTTGTATTCTGTCAGCTCTCTATTTGCATGTCTAATATTCTGAATCTTTTTCTCTAAGTATTCTATGTTTGTCTTCTATTTTTAAGCTCTCCATTTTCATTTTCAATATTCTAAACAATTGTTTCCAAACATTGTATGTTTTCTGTTCTGTTTTTCATCCTTCTATTATCATTTTCAATAGACTGAACTGTTTTTTCTAAGCATTCTATGTTTTGCCTTCTAATATTGTCATTTTCAATATTCTAAACCTTTTTTTCACCTTCTATGTTTTCATTCTAATTGTCAGCTCTCCATTGTCATTTTCAATATTCTGCATTTGGTTTTTTAGCTCTCTATTGTTATTTTCCATATTTTGAACCCCTGTTACTAAGTCTCTGTTGGTTTTTAAAATTTTCTTATTGTTTGCTTTAAGCTCAAACCATTTAGAATATCTTAATGTTGATACCCATTGCTATTACAAAAACAAAATGTATATATTGGATAAGCCATGATTTTTCTGATGTTAAAATTCCTTCTATATTTGAAGTAAAAGAATTTCTAAAGTCTTGAATCATAAGATTATCCACCCTAGGTATGGAACAATTGATCTCATATTATATCATCTTAAATGGTGAAGAAGTTTGCAATTACCTTAGGTATAATTCTGCTGTCCTTGAACTTTGATGGTTTTAGTTGTTGATCTCAATTTGTGGTGGAAGTGCCTGGCGGTGTCCCACCAAATTGCATCTGGCAGCAGACAATCCTTCTGATCGTTGTCCCTGTAGAATAGCTCTTAACAAACTAAGGCAAGCAAAATTTTGTTAAACTCATGAGTGAAAGGAGCTTTGTGCAAATTTCTAGGACCCCCAGGGCTAACAGGTGTTGCCACTTACTGGCGCCTTTGGGCCACAGAAAACACACAAGCTGGGCAGGCGCCATGTGCACCACAGCTGCAAATGCAAAGTGAGGAATAGACAAAAAATGAGAAGCAGTGAGTGCTTTCTCAGTGCCACAGTGGATGTAAAGTTTTAGGGCAGTGGCAAATGTTCCACAAGCTGTGGTGTTTCCACCTGGTTACTCAAGGAACCCTGCCCATTCGGGGATGGTGTAAGAAGTGAGCGGAGTCTGCCACCTTGGTGTAAACCAGGTCCGGTAAAAATCCGGATTCCGCTTCTGACACCAGATATTGATGTTCGATAAGGATCAGGAGAAAAAAAATAGGCTGAATAGATGTTTATTCAGGGAGACATAACTTACAACATATACAGATGAACTCCAGCAGGTTTCTGGTCCCAGAAAGCTGTTCCTGTGCTGCCGGAAAGAGAGCTCTCTCAGTATCCTCCTCAAAATCAGTTCCCGCGGGTCACATCCGGCCCTGTCTCCACCCCCCAATGGGCGTGGTCTATGCCACAGGCTGGGACAAGGTGAATATCTCACTATGAATACTGAATGCTGCCTTAAATTCATATGTCAAAATTTAGTCAACCAATGGTGGGGCAATGGCAGAGGTGTTCTATTAATATGTACAAAGAGTAAATAGGAATTGCTTCCCCCTAATACTAAAGACACTCCATAACTGCACATATTATCTGCCTTAAGGAATCACATATTTGCATATATTCTCTGCCTGAAGGGTGTCTATAAGCCTGTATGTGCCCACATATATTGCTTTTAGATAGGAGATATTCACCAAAAAAGGCCCAGACAACCTATGGTAAGAAAGGTAATATATTAGGGACAATAGATGTTATTTGTGCTCTCTGTACCCATGACAAGTTGGAATGGGTTCCCATATACGATTTCAGACAGGACAGGCAGGCAGAGTGTGTTCCAGAACTGTCATAGCCACTCAGAGAAGCTTTACATGGAATTAGATGATGAGATCCATCTTTAACTACTTGGTGGCAGTGCACATGTTTAATATCAGAACTAAGGAGGCTGTCAGTAATCAAAAATGAAATACAATAATAAAACAAAACACATAAGGAAGAATTAGATTCACCTTAATATGAGTCACACCATCTGGTGGTATCCTGCATGTATAAAGGGAATTGAATGAGTAGGCTCTCCTTCAGTTGCTCCTTGCCCTATCTATGACTACCAAGTTTATAACTTTACTAGCTTTAGAGCTTTCTTCTTTGGACTTTAAGAGTATAACGATGACCAGGTGAGACATGCACCCTGGTGATTTAAACAACTGCTGTGGTCTTCAGATTCCCATTGCTGGCAGCCATTTTTGGACTACCTGGACCACAGCCTCTGAGACATTATAATAAATCCACATTATACATATATGGAGAGATTCATCCTACCATGCCTGTTTAAGCAGAGAACCTTGAAAAATGAAGTTACTTTTTGCTTTCTTTTGATTTTAACCTGCTACTGAACATGTGTCAACTAACAATATTGCTCACAAATGCAAACTTCCTAGTTCTGTTCCTCTCCAAGTATTCAATTTTCTAGGAAGACTACTTTTTCCATTACTATGCATTTTCCAAGCATTTACTCTGATTTTCAGTGATAAAACTCCTTCATTCGTGGAGCCATCATCCAGCTTTCTAGGAGGAAAAGGTGATACTATCTTGTTTGTCATCTGAATGCAGCTTCTCTTTACTGATTTAAGTGTCAGTGGTGGTCCAGTTTTCTTCTAGAGAAACACATAGTTCAGCCAGTTGGGCAAGATTAGCCCAGATGACAACTGTTTGAAAAGGTAAACACTGTTGTGTTGAGAGTTTGGCTGAGCAAGCAAGACATCTGTTTAGGTCCTGACTCAAAAAGAAGGAACATAGCTCCTTCTCAAACAAATCAATGAGCTTAGGAGATTCATTATCAGCCTGGTGACCTAGACTTAGACCCTCAGGTATTGACAATGAAATAGATTCAGTCCTTTAACATAATGAAGATGCTTAGGAGAAAATGCAATTGTTTAAATCCAGGGCCTTGGTGGAGGTATTGCTTCATATCTTGTGAACACTACTTTTCCCACCACATGGAGCTGGGGTTATCGGTCCCAAGGGCACTGAGGGCTTATTCAGTAAAGTTCCTCAGATGCACTGTGTTCTCCTCATGATACAATGCATGAGGAGCCTTCGCATGAGCTGGTCAAATTGAAAGATGACTCCTACTGACTTCCTAAAAGTCTCCCATTTCTTCCATCTCCCCCTGAAAGTAGGCAACTGGAAGATATTCCTGATAAGAAGCTTACTTAGAATAAGACATAAGTCAAGCAAGACATCCCTTCCCCAGATTTAATCTTTTCTTTCTTCTGCCTTTCCTCTTTCACTCATCTTCACACACCTCTACCCCAAGACCTGTCAGTGAAGTGTGAACATCTCTTTCATGTTACTCATATACTATTAAATAATTATGGTACTAATTTTCTGTTGAAGAATTTAATTGCCTTCCTGGCCTTACTTGCTGTTTCTTATTAATATTTAAATTCTTCAAAGTTTCAGTTGTAATCTGACCCTGAAAGAATTTTAAAATGGCATTACCTATGTAATGCAAAAGTCTGCTTTATAAGCCAGGTTTGTGGCTGTGCTTTCCTTTAACCCCAGTACTCAGGAGACCCTCAGGAACCAGGCAGCCGATTTCTGTGAGATTGACACAAGTGTCATAAACACAGCTAGTCTCACTACAAACAGCCAGTTCATGCATCTGGGATAGCTCCTGGTTGCACTGCCAGGGTTCCTTGAACGGATCAATTCAAATAATTATCACAGACATTCACAGGGTTTAGTCTGATGAAAGGAAAGTCCTCCAACTCTCAGTCCACAGTCTGTGAGTGCTACTAAAAGAGGATTAGGGGATGGGGGATTGTGGGAGTGGGCTTTTCTAGTTAGAAGAAGTATGTCACTGGATGTGGGCAGAGACAGGCATTGATGTTTCTTATATACAGGATGCTGGCCAGTGTGTTGGTGAACATTCTGTTAGCTCTGAGTGAAGATTTAAGGACACTAACCCCCAGTACCACATTCACCTGCAGGCTGCCTTGCTCCACCCATAATGATTATTAACTGAATCTTTGAAATATTAAGTGAGACAACTCAAATAAATGTTTTCTTTTTAAGAGTTCCCATGGTATGTAGTATCTCTTCACAGCAATAAAATCCTAACAAAGACAGATGTGGGTACCAGGGGCTAGGATATTTCTGTGAGAGGCTGGCCCTATCATAAAATTTCTTTGATTATTTTTTTATGAGTATAGTTGATCTGCTAGCTTGTGTCTCCCGTTATGTCTATTCATTTTGATTTTTTTTTCCGTCAGTGCTATAGGCTTTTTAAAGGGCCAAGGAAATGTCTATGTGAACTTCCAATTCAGTTTCCTTCTAAGGAAACTTGATGAATACATTATAATGTCCATGCAATGAAATAATGTGGGAAGCACCAGAATGATATGACTATATTGTCAAAGAAGCAGACATTTACAATGTGTTTATCACACTTCCTGTTTAACACAGTTATGATGTAGGACTCTGCATCGACCCCTGAGAGAACATGAGCAAGCCTGAAGCTGTTGGCTAGAACTCCTTGCCCCAAGGCTGTTTTGGTACTCCTCCTGTTTTGATAGCACACCTCATGACAGCACACCTCATGACAACACACAGCTCGTAGGGAGGAGCTAAGCCTAAAATTCCTGTAATTTTCCACTGTGCTATAAGTCAGTATTTAAGACCATTCTTTCCCCTCAGTAAACTGCATTTGGCATTTGGTGTTCCGTCATTGCCATTGAATGAATGACCCTCTGTCTTGTTTTTATTTCAATCTCTAGGCCTTCGCCCGATTTGTGGAACACTTCCTGGCACAGGTGCTACAAGTGTAGGTCCAACCAAGATTGGGAAAGAAAGGATCATCTATGAGATCACCCTTGAAGGCTGGCCTGCAAAAGTAAGTGAATGAGGGTGTATTGAAGGATGAGTGCCAGTAACTGTAAGGAAATGCTCAGTGGACTATGAGTGGCCCTATTGAAAAGACAGGGCAATAGGACTAAAACAAGACAGGTAAACAATTCATTGCAACAATTTAAAAGAAAAAATGGCAGAGATGAATAGGACTTTTGAGGAATTACAAGATTTAGAATCTGAACAATCTCTCAGGGGAAAAGAGGGATCCCAACTAAGAGATGATAGTCATGTTGTAACTGATGAAGGGGATACTTTGGAATCAGAAACTGAAGCTGGTGAGCGCATATGCCAACCACCAAGACACAACCCCTTTTGTGATTCTGATTCTTTTGTAGGTCCTCTGTACCTCGAGTGTTAGAGGAAGAGGCCAATAATTTAATAACCAAGGTAGAAGCATAAGAATAGGAAAGAAAAGTGTTTCCAGTGATTGAGACACTGAATCTGGAGGATACCATGGTAAGGGAGCACAGCCCATTAAATTTTAAGGATATAAAACAGGTTAAAGAGGCTTTCACTGTTTATGGGCCCCATGCTCCTTTTACTCAGAGAATTTTTGATTCTTTTGCAGCATTAAATTGCACCCTTAGTGATTGGATGCAGTTCTATAGACTTGTGCTGAGTGGGGGTGACTATTTACTCTGGAGAGGCAAATTTCAAGAATTTTGCAAGGAAACCACACAAAGTAATGCTGCTACTGGATTTCCTGCTAGGAATTTAGATATGCTCACACTCACTAGGCAATATTCTACACTTGCAGCTCAAATTCTTTTTGACCCAAAAGTCCATGCACAAAATGCTGTTGCTGCTACTAGACCTTGCAAAGCCCTGCCTAATAAGGCTGAAGGAGATCAACTATCTAAGGTATGGCAGGGACTGTCTGAGCCCTATTCAGATTTTTCAGACCACCTCCTACAGCTGTCAGGCCACATATTTGGAGATGTTGGAAATGCCATGCCCATTGTTAAACAATTCACATTTGAAAATGCAAACAAGTTTTGTAAAGAGGCTTTAAGTCCCCATAAGGCCAAAAGTCTTAATGAGTATGTATGCATATGTTGGGACATAGATTGTCATCACATTATGGGCCAGGTTATAGCTTCAGTCATGCAAATAGGTGGGAAGGATGGAGGAGCCAGACAAAAGAATTGCTTTGTGTGTGGACAACCAGGATGTTTCAGAAGGAATTGCTGTGGCTCCAGCATGTAGTACTCAGTTTCCTAAATGGTCAGCTGATAGACATACAAGTCTTTTTTCAACTTTTGTAATAACTCATAACTCTGTTAATCTTTGGGGAAGAGATGTGCTTTGGCCATGGGAGCAGTTCTTACTACTGAGCCTGTGAAAAATATGCTGGCTGACCAAGGTTATATACAAGGAAGAGGACTGGGTAAATTCCCCCAAGGTGACCCTCAGTCTGTTGTATCTAAAAATTTAATTATCAAAAGCGTGTGAGATCACTCTGAGCTGGGAAATTTTCCCTAGGGCCTATTGCTATGCAGCCTGGTCCCATTTCTATCATCTGAAAAACTGATGACCCAGTATGGGTGGAGCAATGGCCACTATCTATTGAGAAATTACAGGCTGCACATCAACTTCTAAAGGAACAATTAGAGGCAGGACATATTGTTCCTTCTACTTCCCCATTGAATACTCCAATCTTTGTTATAAAGAAAAAAATCTGGAAAATGGAGACTCCTACAAGATTTCTGAGCTGTTAATGATTGCATGCAAATTATGGGAGCCACATACCTGGCTTACCATCCCCTGTAGGTATCCTCAAGGTTATCATTTGTTATTTGTAGACCTAATAGATTACATTTTTAGCTTTGCCTTGCATCCTGAGGGTAGTTAGCGATTTGCATCTGGCATACCTTCTATTAATTTAAAAAAGCCTTATAAGAGATATCAATGGGTGGTGTTGCTTCAAGGAATGGCCAATGACCCACAATTTGTCAAATTTATGTATCATTGCCCATTGCCTCCATTACAGAGAAATTTCAATCCCTGTATATTTTACATTATATGGATGATATTCTTTTAGCCAGCCCGGATTCTAAGGAAATGAAAGAGGCTTTTGGAGAAATACAACATAATCTTCAACTAGCTGGCTTAAGAATAGCCCCAGAATTTCCCTATCAATACCTGGGTCACCAATTGTTATATTCTGGTATCATTCCTCAAAAGATTACTTTAAGCCTGGATAAACTGACCAAAATTAATGATTTTCAAAAATTATTGGTAGATACAAATTGGGTTTGATCTAGTTTGGCCCTAACCACTGGACAGCTTAGACCCTTATCTGATATTTCACAAGGAGATTCTGATCCCACTTCTCCTCACTCCTGCTGCCTGCTGCATGAGAATACATACAATATTTGGCAGTGGATGTCACTCATCTGCCTTAAGCTAGAAAATTAAAATATATGCAAGTTTCTGTGGATACATATTTTAAGGTGGTTTTTTTGCATCTCTAACCTGGGGAGAAAAGATTAAAGATGTCATGTCTCATTGTTTACAGGCCTTTGCCTATATGGTGTTCCTGATATCTTAAAAACAGACAATGGTTCCACATATGCTAGTCATCGCTTCTTGGCCTTTTGCAAGGAACATCACATCAATCATGCATTTGGCATCCCACACAACTCTATGGGACAAGCCATCGTGAAAGACACTCATGCCACACTTAAACAATATTTTAATAAAATAAAAAAGGGGGAATATAGGCTCTCCCCCAATTCTCAGTTATCCACTATACTTTTTAATTTAAATTTTTTGACTGTAGATAAAATTAACATGCCTGCCATGGAGAAACATTGGAACAAACCCTCCCAAACATTGGGATGGGTCAGATGGAAAGACATAATTACACGACTATGGCAACCGCCCACCCCCACTTTTAGCTAGGGCCTGAGGGGCTGTTTGTGTTTTTTCCCCAGAAACAGAGAAACCTATTTGGATACCAGAACAACATGTTCGTCCTGTTGATCCTAATCAGGAACCTAATCCTGCTGTACTGGAATCCCTGGCCCATGGAGGAACAAGTGGTTTGGGCCTTGGTGAGGAACCCCACATCCTGATGCCAGTTAGTCAGGAGAGAACATTCCCTGCTACTACTGGTTGCCAATGTGCCAATAGAAACTTCATTACTGAGTAATTTGACCTTCCTGACTCAGGGGAGCCTTGGCTTCCAGAGAGTGCTTAATTTTTCTCAATTGCCCAATGGGTGATTCTTGGTTTTATGCATAGCTTTGAGTAATGACTCCCTTGCTGATTTTCACCCCAATGCAAGCATGAGCAATTGCTGGGGACTCAGAGAGGTCCTATAACATAAACTTCCAGCAGGAACAGGAAAATGCTGCTATGTGTCCCCTATATCAGGGCCCCTATGCTGAAAGCACCCCAGGAAGTTATGACTTGCATAGGCAATTGTCTTGGAGACACTGTGCTCCACCTTTAAAGGATCCTTGGGGGGAGGGAAAATCTTTCAATAGTTCTTCCACAACCTTCTTCCTGAGCAATTTATGGCCCCCATGAGACACCAGTGACCTCGTAGTTCGAGTTCCTGACCTCGCCCCAATGATAATGGAAGACCGAGTTGGGGGAGAAGAAATTATCCTCTACAGCCAAGAAGGGACTTTGATTTCACTGCTGCCATCATTCCTGTCATTGCTGTGTAGGTGACTGTCACTGTCATTGCAGGGATTGCTGTCGCTCAGTTCGCTGCCAATGTAGAGACTGTTAACCAGCTGGCGGGCAGAATCAGTGAAGCCCTAACTGCAGAGAATGTCCTGCTTGAAAGCTCGTATTGGATTTGGACTCTCATATTCAGTTTTGACTTAAATCACCAAACTGCCTCACTTCAGGAACAATTAGGGAATTTGGGTTGGTATAGCAGGCCTCCTGCTTTCATTCTGTCATTCCTCTTGTATCACCTTGATTGGAATGCAAATGTCTTTGTAGGGGTCAACAGCCTCAATGCTGGCAGGGCCTTGTCTTTTGTAAATTTTACCAGTATTTTGGCTGACCAGAGAGTAGAGGTCAATAAGACCTGAATTACTCCTATTTCAGCAGATGGCAGGTAGAATGCCATGGCTCAGATTGGAGGCTGGTCACAGGTTTTGAATGGCACATTGTCTCTCAGCAAGTTGGAGCCAGTATTGGTTGGGGTAGGGATTCTTGTGCTATGCATGGTCTGACAGTTCTTTTCACAAAAGAAACACAGTCTGGCCCATGGCTCTCCCAATAATCATGAGGTCTGTTAACAGATGCTGCAGAAATGAGGTACCCCCATGACGGGCAACTTGCAGTGAAGCCCCCCAGCCTAAAACATGAGGTTGCTGGGGCCCCTGAAGACCGGTAAGGGGTGCCACACTCTGCGAGACCTAAGCTAGGGGGTCTCTCATAGAAAATAAAAAAGGGGGAATTGTAAGAATTAAGACCTAGACTAAGAATTTACTCCCCCTCCATCTGCCCTCAGGGCAGGCAGCTGTAACAGCTGGAAAATAGGAGAAATGTTTTGTAATGCAAAATGCTATTGTTCCTTTGGCTTCTGCAACCCTGAATGCACACTAACCTGTTCTTGGAACCTGAGATGACTAACCAAAGGTCTGGTTCCCCCTCCTCCATCTAGTGCTGTGGTATATAAGCTAGCCCCCCAGACTAAAAGGGAAATACTGAAGAACCTTCTTAATATAAAGCAAGAGTCCTGTGTTCTTAACATCTACACAATCCCCAGCTTCTCGGGCTTTGACAGCAGTGCAGGTGCCACACAGAGATGTGTCATTAGTTAGCTACACATGTGGTTAAGCGCCAAGTCACACAAATAAGCCTTTAGTTAGCCCACCCACACAAAGCCACTAGTTACTACATACACTCAATCACAAGTTAGTCACACACCTAAGACATTAGTTAGCCATACAGGCAGGAAATGAAGTATGCAAGGTCATCCATAAACAGGCAGCAGTGGGACACAGATTTAATCCCACCTTTTAGGAGAAAGATACATGTATCTACTAGCTCAGTGCCACTTTGGCCTATTAGAGAAAGAGTGATTGGAGAAAAAGGGAGAGAGTTAGGGAGATATCTACAGAGAAACATAGGGAGAGGAAGAGGGAAAGCCATTAATAAGGGGAGAGAGGGAGGGAGAGAGAAAGACTCCACCTAAAAGAGAAACTGCTAACAGAAATGTTATCCCAGCATTGAGATGGCATGTCTTTAATCCCAGCACTGTCTATGGTGAGATAGGAGGGATATGGCTGGACAGAGGGGAATATAATGTGGTAGGAGACAAGAGGGCTTGCAGTGAGGGTGTTCAGTCTGAGCAGTCATTCTGAGCTTTCATAAAGACAGCAGTCAATCGAGAAGTCCTTGTGACAACAGGATCGGTCCTTTGGTCTGAACACTGGTAGAGGTAAGAACTCTAGAGGCTCACATGGCTGTGCTTCTGAGATCCATCAGCTTTCACCCTCTGAGAGCTGACTCCAAATTTTATTATTAATATCTATCAGAACTTGTGCTGCAAATGTTGTTCTCTCTAGGGAAGTGTGAAGTTTTTTGAAGTCAGTATAGGCAAGTTTTCAACATATTAAAAATATGTTATTTTGATGTTCAAAACTATCAATTATCAGTATCGTTTTAATATCTGATTTAAGTGCATTATTGCTTTTATCTGTGATTGTTTAATGCTGTCCAATATTTGTAGGTTTTACGTGTCTGTGATTGTTTAATGCTGTCCAATATTTGTAGGTTTTACGTGTTTCATTTCCTTTCTCTAATGTGATGTTGATTATTTATTTCTGTGTAGAAAATTCTCCTGTAGTTTAGACTTGCCTCATTAATGTAATTGATAATTGCATTAAACTTTTTTTTTTATTTTGGCAGAAAATTTTTTCTACAGATACTCAACCATTTATAGAATGTAACAAATAAGGATGATAAATATTGTATTCTCAAAGTAAGCTGCTTCCCTTTTTTAGAGAAATCTTGATCAAATATCAGTTCCCTTTAAGTTGGTTGCACTTTTTTGTGGGGGGAATATATGACAAGGGCAGGCAATAATTTTAGTCAATAGAAATGTAACATCTCAAGGGCAACAATTGAGGGAAATGTCATATATATATATATATATTACATGTTGATACCAGTTCCCACTCCCTCCCTCCCGCTGACACCCCCCCCAACTTGTACCCTGACCTCCCTCCCCTCCCATCGCACAATGCACATTCCACAGGTAGGGATATGCTATCCAGGTGGGGTCATGTAGATCTGTCAAGTAATTTGAAGTAGGGACTAGGACTTCTCTCTCTAGGTTAAGGCCATATTGCTCCATGTGGGATGTGTCTGCAAGGTCATTTTGTGTACCATGAATACATCCCGGGCCCACTCTATCAGGTCCCTTAGACTGCTCAGTCCTTCTAGCTGAGAACCATATTCAGGGGGTTCTGAGTCAGTCCCATGCTGTATTCCCAGCTATAAATCTGGGGGGCCAATTAGCTCCTCCTAGTTCAGGTCAGCTGTCTCTAGGTGTTTGTGTAATCTGGTCTTGTTGTCACTCTCTGCATCTGGATTCTAGTATAACTCACTGTTTAGTTATGGGTGTTTTTTTCTGTTTCAAACAGTGTCTAGATCAGGACCCCATGATGGTGGATAAGTCAGTTGTTGATCACACTATTAGGGAAGGACATTTATGGTGGCCTTTTCATGGTTGCTCTAATTATTAGTTGGAATCAGCCTTGTATGTCTCTAGAACTTTATTTTGGTTCAGTTTTCTCTTCAAACCAATAATGGCTGCCTCTTTTATGTTCCCTCTGTCTCTCTGTCTCACTGCCTCTCTCACTCTCTCTCTCTCTCTCTCTCTTCTGTCTTTATTCCTATGCAGACTGAATCTTCCTAGTCACACATGCTTTCCTCTCTTCCCTTTCACTTTCTCCTATTTCTTTCTCCATTCACTGCCCCCTACCAATTCCCATGTGCTCTTGGGATCTTCTCCTTTCCCCCATGTGTGAGGGACCTTATAGGAATCTCTGTAGTCTTCTACACACAGTCATCCAATTGTTCCAGCACCGTTTGTTGAAGATGCTGTCCTCGCCCCCATTGTATAATTTTAGCTGTTTTGTCAAAAATCAGGTGTTCATGGGTGTGTGGGTAAATATCAGGATTTAAATTTGATTTCATTGGTCTACCTGTCTATTTTTTGCCAATACCAGGCTGCTTTCAAAACTATATCTCTGTAGTAGAGCTTAAAGTCAGGAATGGTGATGCCTCCTGAAGTTCTTTTATTGTAAAGGGTTGTTTTGGCTATCCTGCGTCTTTTGTTTTTCCATATAAAGTTGATTATTATCCTTTCAAGGTCAGTGAAGAATTGTGGTGGGATTTTAATGGGGATTGCATTGAATCTGTAGATTGCTTTTGGCAAGATTGCCATTTTTATTATGTTTATTCTACCTATCCAAGAACATGGGACATTTTTCCATTTTCTGGTATCCTTCTTTAGAGCCACAACGTTCTTATTATATATGTCTTTTACTTGTTTTGTAAGCATTACACCAAGATACACCATTGTCCCATATATTAAGGGAGCATAGTTTAGTCTTATGTAGTTCCCCCGTTATCAAATCAGATTCTGTGATCTCTCACTAGCTTGGGTCAGCTTATTTGGCAGGTTTTGCCATCATAGTCTTGAGTGCTTTGTTTTTATTATTGCTCCTTCCTCCCTGTGATTGTACTCCAGGAGCTTGGCCAAATGATTACCTGTGCATTTATTCATATGTTTCTATCTGTTTCTGCAAGAGTGTAATTGATTCTCAGCGGTTTTAGATTGTTGGTTGGGTATTATCTACTTTATATCTTCTACACACTTATGATTACTGTATATATTATGTATCTTTCTGAATTTTGGGTACTTCTCTTGGTAGTTATTTTGGTTCTGTCCATGTACCTAGAAATTTTAGGATGTTACTGTTTTTGATCACTAAGGAGTATGCCATTGTGTACATACTCTACATTCTCTTTATCTGTTTTTCATTTGATAGTCATATAGGTTGTTTCCAAGATCTGGCTATTATGAAAAATGTGGCTATGAACATAGATAATCTGTGGTATAGTTGAGCATGCTTTGGGTATACTACTTCACATCCATATATTGTTTACCTAGTCTTGTCCCATTGCCACACAAGCCCCAAATAACACACAGAGACTTTGTATTTTATATAATATGGTTGGCCTGTTACTTGTTTTTTCTTGGCTAGCTCTGTCTTAATTATTAACCCATTTCTGTTTATTTAAATATTTCCACATGGTTATCTTACTTAGAGCTGGCTGGCGTCCTGCTCTCTCCCAACTCCATCTTGACTCCTCCTTCCTCCTTCCTCTTTCCTCTTTGTCTCCTAGTCCCACCTCTCTTGCTTTCCTATTGGCCAACAGTGCTTGATTACTTAACCAGTATGAAAAACATGTTTACAGCATGACAGGTCCCATCACTGTTGATGCTTTATCTATGTCGAAAACCCATATATGAGTGAGTACATACCATGTTCCTCATTTTTTTTACAGGGTTACCTCATTCAGGATGGTTTTTTCAAATTCCCTCCATTTGCCTGTGAACTTCAAGCTTCCAATTTTTTCCCACACAGAGTAGTATTTCATTGTGTTAATGTGCCACGACTTTGTAATCCATTCTTCAGTTGACGGGCATCTAGGTTGTTTTCAGGTTCTTGCTACAAACATAGTTGAACAGATCTTTTTGTTGTATGGATGTGGTTCATTTAGATATATGCCAACTAGTGGGATTGCCTGATCCAGTAATTGACTGATTTTGATTTTACTGAGCAACCACCATAATTCTCTCCAAAATGGCTGTACAAGTTTGCACCCCAACAGCATTCAAGGAGGGTTCCCCTTTCTCCACATCCTCTCCATCATAAGTTGTCATTGGTGTTAATAATTTTAGCAATTCTACCAGGAGTAAGACATTATCTAAGAGTTGTTTTTATTTGCATTTCCCGGATAGCTAAGGATGATGAGCACTGTCTTAAGTGTCTTTCAGCCTTTTCTATTTCCTCTATTGATAATTTTTTATTCAGTTCTGTACCCCATATTTTAAAATGGTGATTTGGTGTTTTGGTGACTAGCTTCTTGTTTTCTCTATATATTTTTGAGATCATCTCTCTGTCAGATATAGGGTAATAGAAGACCATTTGCCAGTCTCTGGGCTGCTGTGTGATCTTACCAACTGTGTCCTTTGCCTTACATACGCTTCTCAGTCTTTCTGCAGTCTTATATACACACCGACAGCCAGTTATGCCAGCAAAATTTGTTAAAGATGTGATCCTCTTCCCATTGTATACTTTTAGCTGTATTGTTTTGTCAAAAATCAGATGATCGTAGGTGGGAGGGATATTATCAGGGTTTTTGATTTAATTCCTTTTGTCTACCTATATATTTTTGTGTCAATACAAAGCTGTTTTCAGAACTATAGTTCTATAGTACAGCTTCAAGTTGACAATGGTGCTGCATCATGAAATTTGTTTATTGTACTTGGTTGTTTTGGCTATTCTCAGTCTTTTGTTTTTCCATTTAATATAGGTTATTATACTTTCAAGGTAAGTGGATAATTCTGCTGGGATTTTGGTGGGGATTGCAATGAATTTTTAGATTTCTTTTGGCAAGATTTCTATCGTTACTATATTTATCCTACATATCCATATGCATGGTAGATCTTTCTGTTTTATGGTATCTTCTTTAATTTACTTCTTTAAAGTGAAAGACCTAAAAAGTAATGTTAATGATGGACTAACCTAGAAACCAATATCTGTTCCTTGGAATTTGCTAGCTTCCTCTCACAAGGCACTGAGATAAGAAGAATTCACACTGCCCCTCCTTTCCTGTGAGTCAACAGGTGGTAAATAGTGTCAAGAGATAGCTGTAACTCTGGTTTGCCCAGACAAGATTAATTAGCACACCTGAGGCCCTAAGGTCTGCTGACCCTAATAGCAGACCATCTGGCCTCCAAGGGTCAGGTACTCAATGGACAGAGGGTCCCACCCCCTCCCTAAGCTTGTGGGGTTGCTTTTAAAAACACCTGGGCCCAGGGGAGGGGGCTTCTCTCTAGCATGCTGGAGGAGCCCGTTTGCACAAACGTTTCCTGTTCATTAAAGCCTCTTGCGTTTTGCAGCAACTGGACTGGACATTGACTTCTTGGGGTATCGACCGAACCTGGAAGACTCCTCATTCTGAAGGTCTTACAAAAGACCCAATATTCTTGCTATATAAATCTTTCACATGTTTGGTAAGCATTAGTCAAACATAATTTATGTTGTTTGTGGCTATTGTAATGGGTAATATTTCTGTGATTTCTATCTGAGCCCCTTTGTCATCTGTATATTGTAGTATATTGTAGGGCTACTGATTTTTTTGATCTTCTCTTGTATCTTGCTCGTTTGCAGAATGTTTATGTCAGCTGTAGCAGTTCCCTGGTAGAGCTTTTTGTGTCCTTTATGTAAACTATCATATCATGTGCAAATAATGATAGTTTGACTCTTACTTTCCAATTTGCATCCGGTTGATCTCTTATTGTTGTTTTACTCCTTTTGCAAGAACTTCAAGGACAATATTGAAGAACTATGGACAGAGAACAGACTTATCTTGTTCCTGATTTTAGAGGAATCACCTTAAGTTTCTCTGCATTCTGTTTGATGTTGGCTGTTGGTTTACTGATTATCCCTGTCTCTCCAAGACCTTTATCATGAAATGGGGTTGAACTTTATCTAAGGCTTTTTCAGCATCCATAAGATGATCACATGGTTTTTCTTTTTCAGTTTGTTTATATGGTTGATCACATTGATAGATTTTCAAATGATAATGTAGAGAGCTGCGAAGTGCCATGCTTTAAAGATGGCACTGGCTTCCCCCTTCCAACTTCCAGATGGTGAGCGCTCTCTGTCATAAACAAGTCCTTATTTGGCTAAGCCTGTTCAGCATGCCTGCTTCCCTATAAGAGCATCCTATCTGCAGGGTCCACATTGCTCACTAGCGTTGGTCTGCACAAGGGGATTTAACTCTATTTCCCTGGAGTTAGAAGAAGAAGCATGTTCAAGGATCATGATTAAACTGCTAGAAGATCTCCCCTGAGTTGTGTCTTCCTTGTTGATTGAGGTTGGGTGTGACACGATAAACCATCCCTGCAATGCAGGAATGAAGCCTCCTTTGTCATTGTGGATGACTTCCCTCATGTGTGCCTGGATTTGATTTGCTAGTGTTTTATTGAGGCCTTTTTCATTCGTGTTCATGAGGGATATTAGTCTGTAGTTCTCTTTCTCGTTTGTATCTTTTTGTATCTTTGGTACCTAGGTACTTGTGGCCTCATAGAGTGTGGTAATATGCCTTCTGTTCCTATTGTGTGGAACTATTGAGGAATATTGGTATTTGCTTTTCTTTGGATTTCTAGTAGAAGTCTGCACTGCAGCCATCTTGCCCTGGGATTCTTTTGGTTGGGAGGGTTTTGATGACTGCCTCAATTGTGTTAGAGTCTATTGGTCTATTATCCAGAGGTTCCTCCTCCCACATCAGTTGGTGAGACATGGGGAGGCCTGGCTGGGACCCCAGGCCCTGTACCATAGTGCACTACAGGACAGCCCAATAGAAGGGACAATATGCCTTCTATCCAATCCACCAAAACCTTGGAGAAAGAGAATTTGAGAGAACGTGTGGGAGGGGCATAGAGAGCTTGAAGATTGCACTGAGCATGCCCTGTTCTAGGAGCCAGAAGTGGAGAGCAGGTCATGAGCAGTGTGCTCATGTTTGATTGGGGGTGGTACGTGGGGGAAGGGGTTGCAGCTAGGCAGGCGGGGATGGTGTGCATGGGCTAATGTGTTTATAGGGTTTTCTAAATGGCCTGTCAAAGTGCACTATTAATGGCGAAAGGCTACATTTTCGGGCAGGGGAATATGATCTGTGAGGTGTGTTGCACATGGCATGGGCCAGTCGGTAGCTCCAGGAGGGCATAAAGGGGGCTTTTAGAGACAAATCAGGTGAAAGGGGAAGCGGATGGAAAGGAAGATGCAGGGATGGGGGGGGGAGCGATTGAAAGCATGCTTTGCCCATGCTAGCTAGGGCTAGCCACATCAGAGTCTCAAGGATGACAGTGTCTCTGCCCCTTGACATAATGATCTCAAGGCAGCTAGATATGGGGAGGCCCCCTGGGACCCTGGGCCCTGCACCACAGTGCACTACAGGGACAGCCCAAGTGAAGTGACAATGTGCCTTCTAACCAATCCACCAGAACCCATACAACCTAGGAGAGAAAGTATTTGAGAGCTCCTGGGGAAGGGGCAGAGAGAGCATGAGGCTTGCACTAAGCATGCTCTGTTCTAGGATACCAGGTGGGCCTGAAGCACTGCACCATCCACCACAACCAGAGCAGTATGTGCCCAAATGAGGTAGAGCTGTGCATGAAGTGAAGGTGAGGGCAGCCAGGCCCAAGGGAGGGGACTGCAGAGGGCCTCTTTGCTAGGCTGTGGTGGTGGCCTGGAGCAGTGAACTCACCTAAGCCATAGCTCAGCAGGCAGTGGCAGTGGCAGTAGAGCTGGGATGAGTCATCAGTGCTGTGCTGAAAAGATGGCAGGGCTGTGAGTGGGCTGGGGCTGTGAATGGCCTGCAATTGTGATGGTGATCCTGAGTTTGGAACCTAGGAATAAGCGGTGGAGCCACTGCTAGCTGGGCCTGTTTTCTGCCCACTCATAGAACCTTGGGCCTGCACATTTTCTCCCTGGTCTCCCTTTTGGGCAGGGGCCTCTTTCCTCCTGCTTGAGGCACAGAATGGACCCAATATCTAGTATTGCAAGATTACAGCAGCCACACCCACCACTGCCTAAGCTTCTGGCACTCCACTCCTGCATGGTAGTCCTTATCATACCACTGCCCCTTCACAGGCACTGCAATGGAGTAAGGGCCCCTGGCTGAAGATATGGGTGTTCACCTGGAACCCATCAGGTCCATACTGATGCTCTGCAGCTCCATCCAGAGGTGCATCTGCTGCCAGATATGCTGCTCGAGCCCAGGCCACCAGGAGAGCTACAGGGCTAAACCAAGTGCCATTCCAGGCCAGATCATACAATCTGTGGCCACCTTGGTTGAACTTGAAAGCTGGTTGCTCACTAGTTTCCTCTCTCTTTGGTCTGCAGGACTAAGAGACAGAGGAGGGGCACCGAGGCCCCATGTGTGGGAGGAAGCTTTAGCTTTGCACACTTGCATGGATTTTAGTTGTTTTTTTGGCCTGTGGTTCGGCTCAGATTTCTCCTAATAGTTGTAAACTCGCCATTGTTCCCTGGCTGCTTAGAAACTTGCATCCGGATTTTTTTTTCAACTGAGAGCCATTGGTGTTCAAGTTTTGGCAATGAACCCCGTGAATGCTACTGCTCTCTACATTTCCACCAACCGCCTAGTGCTCAACCATGACCCTGGAGACCCCAAGGCATTTCAAAAGATTATCAGGATCCTGCCTTACTTGTGACAGTCCCTCTCTTGCTGTGTTTGTGGACATTTGCTACAAGATCCTATTGCACCCACCAAATCCACCTGCCAACACTATGTCTGCAAAACTTGTAAAGGCAAGAAAATGATGATGAAAACTTCATGTAGCTGGTGCATAGACTATGAGCACTTTGAGGAAAACAAGCAGTTAAGCATCCTAGTAAACTGCTATAAGAAACTATGTGAATATATAACCCAGACAAGACTGGCACAGGACATAAGAGAAGCAGTTGACTGTTCTTCTTATATTTTAGCTTTACTCAATGAAGGATCATTGTTTTGTGAGGACACAGAGAAACCTTCAGACTCATCCTTCACTCTGTGTTTGACACATTCCCCTTTACCTTCAACCCTATAACCCACAGCAGATCCCCATGCTAATTTATCTCCAAAGTCTGAAATTGCCCTCAGCATTGCTATTGGCAGTTCTGTTGTCAATGATTTGCCTAATTACAAAGGAGTTTCAATAGATAGATTTGGTATAAATATCTTCTCACCCAAACATCCAAATATGATTGACATGTGTAATACTGTTGATATAAAAACTGAGGACCTGTCTGAGAGCCTGTCACCTGTCTGTGACATGGTAACCACTGACTTGTGCTCCACAGGTATTGATATCTGGAGTTTGAGTTAAGAGACAAAACCTGGTGACTCTTTTTTTGCTGAGTGATGAGGAAGTAATCTGCAGTTTGGATGTCCTAATTTGTATACAAAATTGGAAGCCACTGTATCCAATGAAACTTTTTTGAAGCTTTCTTGTAAGTCTCTTAACCATAATATTTTTATGTCTACCAGCCCTACACCTCATGTGTTAGCAAGTACAGCAGCAACTCCAAAGGTAGCAAAGTTGCATCGAAAAAGAACCAGATCTGAAATTGACAGTGAAAAAGTTCAGCCACTTCCAATTTCTACCATTATCAGAGGGACAACACTTGGGGCTTCTGCTCTTGTGATGGTGAAGCATGAAAGGAAAATCGTCCTTCAACTTATAGCTACAGTTTCCAATGGAGGCATAACAACCAAGACCACCAAAAGTGTACTTTTATCTACTAAAAGCATGAAAAATAGTCATGAACATGGATCCTAGAAATCCCACTCTAAACCCAAGCCAGGTATTCTTAAAAAAGACAAGGCAGGAAAGGCAAAGATTCTTAGTCATCATGTCATGCCAGGAAGTCCTACCATGACTGTGTACAAAAAGCCTCAGGGAAAGAAAGGATGTAAATGTGGGCATGATATGCAAAATCCAAGTAATTTTACATGCAGCAGACAGTGCTGCCATTGTTACTCTAACCAGAGAGCCTGCGTACATTGCAGATGTTGTGTCTGTCAGAACTCCTACATGGCCAATGGGGAGAAGAAGCTGGAGGCATTTGCTGTGCAGGAAAGGCCTTGGAGCAGAGCAGACTCACATTGGGCGTTAATGTGACCAGCAATGCTGTGCGCAACACAAGTACCAGTACCAGTGTACCAGTGTCACAGGGACCCCAGTAATGACATTTGATGGGAGATGCCATTATGTAAATATGTTTCTCATACTGGTTAATGAATAAAGCACTGTTGGCCAATAGGGAAGGAAGATAGGAGGGACTAGGAGACAAGGAGGATAGAAGAAGTAGGAAGGAGGAGTCAAGATGGAGACTCTGGAGAGAACAGAACCGCAGTTCCTCTGCTCTTGGTAAGACGACATGGAAATACATAGAAATGGGTTAATACTTAAGACAGAGCTAGCTGATAAGTAACTAGTAACTGGCCAACAACATAATATCAAATACCGAGTCTCAGTGTGTTAATTGGGGCTGGTGCGGCTGCAGGACAAGACTGGCAGCAGGAGAAAAAAAAACACACTCCTTACGTATGGTGCCCATTTAAAATTTAACAAAAGCTTAAAAAGGTTTTAGAACAGAGACAAGCAAGGTTTTTTGGTAGCAGTGTTTTTCTCGGTTGGACTCTGCTTTGTGAGAGACAATTAGATATTTGCGCGGCTCCTTTAAGGGACGGTTCCTGACTCAGCAAAAGCTGCAAAAAACTGCATGGCTTTATAGAATCACAGCTAACAATGTATTGGTGTGTATGAGAGATGGCAATGGCAGCGACCACATCTCCAAGCCGGCAGCATGCTTGCTGAATGGCAGTGCAGACCAAGGCCGTGGGCACAACTTTCAGTGCTGGCGGTAAAAACACCTGCCGCAATCTTTGGTAAACCACAGCAAGAACAAATATCACTTTCATTTCAGCAATATTGTTGTTTACCAGATAAAAGACTCATGGCCAGAAAAATATAAACATTTACAGTAAAGACAAAATCATATTAAGAAAAACCTCTAAAGGTTTTCATTGTGTTTTAAAATATACATAGACATAGTGAAAAAATTAAATGGTTTTAAAAAGACAAAGAGGAACTGGGTGTGGTGGCACACAACTTAAATCCCAGAATTTGAGAGACAGAGGCAAGCAGATCTCTTGTGATTTCAAAGTAAACCTGGTATGCAGAGTAAATTCCAGGACAGATAAGAGTTACATAGAGAAACCCTTTCTCAAAAAATAAAATGTAAAACAAACAGAGTAATAATAAAGCCACGTAAAGATGAAAAGCTCAGAGAGAATCTGGTTAGTATATGGTGTTATATTGTCTTTGTATCTTTTGACTGCTTAGGAAATAACAACTGTTAAAACAAATGGTGCTGGATCAATTCAATTTATATATTTTAAAAATGCTTTGACTCAAAAATTTAAGTTCATGTACAAGTTACTGGGGAAAAGGATTTCTATTTTTGTTTCCACAGAAAATGAAAAGCTGTGGATTCCTTCCAGACTAATATGGTTTGAGCAAGCCAGACCCCCTGAAACATCGTACCAGATGATCCTTCATTTAAAACAGCTTGAACAAGCCAGCCTTGCAGACTACAGCCAGGATTTCTGTGTCTTCTTAGGATCCCTATGACAGTGCCCCCTATCAGCAGGAAGTAGTTTGGAAAGAACAATGCCCAAATTCCAAAATATTGTTTATAAATGTTTGTTTTCATTTTAATGGGGTTGGTCATAAATGGTTAATGATCACAACCAATATGTCTTTAAAGGCAAAAAGGGGATTATGGTATAGATATGATTACTTTGCTTTGGAATGTATTTTCATTTATTGATACAAATTTAAGGTCAATTTTGTGATATGTATATTTCTCCTCTTGTTTAGGTATTGTGTTTATATAGCTCATTTATAAATGTAATGTATAATGTATGTATAATGTATTACAGATTATAAATAATTTCCTAGGATAGTCAAAGCTTAGAGTTAAGTTAGTTAGGTTTTTCAAGATACACAGAGATGTATTTGAGAGAGATAGGAATTCTTCAAACCTTTCAAAGACCTGCAGAATATGGCATTTAAAATGGTTTAGGGTTAAAGGCAAGCACCACCACAACCTGGATCCTAAAACAGACTTTAGCATTACAAAGTTACTGCCATTTTTAAGTTCTTTCAGGGTCAGATTAAAACTGACACTTTGAAGAATTTAAGTAGTAATAAGAAACAGCAAGTAAGGCCAGGAATGCCATTAAAGTTTTCAACAGAAAAATTAGTATAATAATTATTTAATAGTACATGAGTAATAATAAACAGAGGTTCACAATTCACTGACAGTACTTCGAGTATTGGTCCAGAACATGAGGAATAGAGGAAAGGCTGAAAAAAGAAAAGATAAAACTTGGGGAAGGGACATCTTGCTTATCCTTTGATATATTCTTAGTAAGCTTCTTATGAGGAATAGATTCCTGTTCCCTCCTTTTGGGGGTAGATGGAAGAAATGGGAGGCTTTTAGGAATTCAGTAGGAGTTATCTTTCAATGTGACCAGCTCATGAGCAGCCTACTCAAGCATTGCATCAAGAGGAGAAAACAGTTCATCTGGGGAACTTCAGTGATTAAGCCCACAGTGCCCTTGGGACCGATAACCCCAGCTCCATGTGGTGGGAGTAGTAGTGTGCACAGGACATGAAGCAACCTTGACATGAACCACAAATGCCCTGGATGAAGACAATTGCATTCTCTCCAAAGCATCTTCATTATGTTAAAGGAGGGGATCTATTTCATTCTCAATACCTGAGGGTCGAAGTCTAGGTCGCCAGGCTGATAATGGCTATACTATGTTCATTTGTGGGTTTGAGAAAGAGCTATGTTCCTTCTTTGTGAGTCAGGACCTAAACACATGTCTTGCTTGCTCAGTCAACCCCTCAACAAAACAGTGTTTACCTTTTCCAACAGTTCTCCTCTGGGCTCATCTTGCCCTTCTGACTGAACTATGATTTTCTCTAGAAGAAAACTTGACCATCTGGCAGACCACTCCAATAATTCCCCCATAAGCAGCCTGAGAGTGACCTCTTCTATGATATGAGGATGGGCCAAGGGGCTGTTTGTAAATCAGGAGTTTCTCCTTTGACATGATTTGCAGCCAAACTCCTACAGAGGCATATGCAGATACAAAAAGAGATAATTGTTACATGGCTTAACATTGTGTTTAGGTCAACTGCATTTGCTTTTTACCTGGTTGTCACAGGCACTTAAAATCAAGAAAGAGAAGCAGGATCCAGATGACAAACAAGATATTAGCTTTTTCCCCTCCTAGAAAGCTGGATGATGGCTCTAAGAATGTAGGAGTTTTATCCCTGAAACTCAGAGCAAGTGCTTCGAAAATGCATAGTAATGAAAACAGTAGACTTCCTAGAAGGTTTACTATTTGGAGAGAAATGAAACTAGGAAGTTTGTATTTGTGAGCAATATTGTTAGTCAACACATGTTCAATAGCAGGTTAAAATCAAAAGAAAGCAAAAACTAACTGCATTATTCGAGGTTCTCTGCATGAACAAGGATGGTAGGATGAATCTCTCCATGAATGTAATGCATGGATTTATTATAATGTCTCATAGGCTGTGGTTCAGGTAGTGCAAAAATGGCTGCCTAACAATGGGCATCTGAAGACTATAGCAGTTGTTTAGTTCATCAGGGTACATGTCTCAGCTGGTCATCATTATACTCTTAAAGTCCAAAGGAGAAAGCTCTAAAGCTTGTAAAGTAATAAACTTGGTAGTGGTAGCTAGAGCAAGCAGCAACAGAAGGAGAGCCTCCTCCTTCAATACCCTTTATACATGCAGAATACCACCAGATGGTACAACTCATATTAAGGTGAATCTGATTCTTCCTTTTGTGTTTTGTTTTATTATTGTATTTAATTTTTGATTGCTGACAGCCTCCTTAGTTCTGATATTAAACATGTGCACTGCCATCAAGTAGTTAAAGATGGATCTCATCATCTAATTCCACATAAAGCTTCCCTGAGTGGCTTTGACAGTTCTGTAACACATTCTGCCTTTCTGAAATACTATATGGGAACCCATTCCAACTTGTCATGGATACAGAGAGCTCAAATAACAACTATTGTCCCTAAGATATTATCTTTCCTACCATAGGTTGTCTGGGCCTTCTTGGTGAATATCTCCTATCTAAAAGCAATATATCTGGGCTTATACAGGCTTATAGACACCCTTCAGGCAGGGAATATGTGAAAGTATGCTATTCTTTAAGGCAGATAATATGTGCAGTTATGGAGTGTCTTTAGTATTAGGGGAAGCAATTCCTATTTGCTCTTTATACATATTAAAAGAACACCTCTGCCATTGCCCTACCATTGGTTGACTAATGTTTGACAAATGAATTAAATGGAGCATTCAGTATTTGTAGTGAGATAATTGCCTTGTCCCTGCCTGCAGCACAGACCACGCCCATTGGGGGGTGGAGACAGGGCCGGATGTGACCCAGGGGAAATAATTTTGAGGAGCATACTGGGAGAGCTCTCTTCCCTGCAGCACAGGAACAGATTCCTGGGAACAGGAACCTGCTGGAGTTCATCTGTCTATGTTGTAAGTTATTTCTCCCTGGATAAACATCTATTCAGCCTATTTTCTTCTCCTGATCCTTACCAAACGTCGATATCTGGTGTCAGAAGTGGAATTCGGATTTTTACCGGACCTGGTTTTCACCAAGGCAGCAGATGCTGCTCACTTCCCACACCAACCCCGAATGGGCAGGGTTCCTTGCCTAACCAGGTGGATATACCACAGCTTGTGGGACATTTGCCTCTGCCCTACAACTTTATCTCCACAGCGGCCCTGAGAAAGCTTGCACTGCTTCTCATCTTTTACCATTTCCCCACTTTGCATTTGCAGCTGTGGCGCACATGGCACCTGCCCAGCTGGTGTGTTTCCTGCAGCCTAAAGGTGCCAGTAAGAGGCAACACCTGTTAGCGCTGGGGTCCCCGAAATTTGCACAAGGCTCCTTTCACTCATTCATTTAACAAAATTTTGCTTGCCTTAGTTTGTTAAGGGATATTCTACAGGGAACAAGATCAGAAGGATTATCTGCTGCTGGATCCTATTTGGTGGGTCTCCTCCAGGCATTACCACCACAAGTTGAGATCAACAACTAAAACCATCAAAGTTCGAGGACAGCAGAATTACACCTAAGGTAAATGCAATAGTCTTCACAATTTAAGAAGATATAATATATGAGATCATTTGTTCCATACCTAGGGTGGATAATCTTATGATGCAAGACTTTAGAAATCCTTTTATTTCCTATATACAAGGAATTTTAAGAGATGAATATCATGGTTTAAAAAATATATACTTATTTTGGTAGTAGAATGGGTATCAATGTTATGATAGTATAAATGGTTTGATATTAGTGCAAACAATAAGGAAATTTTACAAACCATAAGAGTCTTAGTAACAGGGGTTCAAAATATGGAAAATGACAATAGAGAGCTTAAAAACAAAATGCATAATATTGAAAATAACAATGAAGAGCTCAAAATTAGAAGGGAAAATACAGAATGCTTAGAGAAAAATTCAGAATATTAGAGAGGCAAATAAAGAGCTTACAGGTAGAATACAAAACATGGAACATAAAAATGACCAACTAGAAAACAGAATTTGTTATATGTTAAATGCTTCAATAACCAAAGCAGAAACAGTGCAATGCAATAACATGCTGGCAGAAACAGCTCGTTCCTTATTGAATGAAGCTGCTAATAAGGTTAAAAAACAGGAACACCAGATGGAAAGTATAGCAGAAGCTGTTCCATGTCTGAGGATAATCAAAACCTAGCAGAAAGAACATTGTTTCTGGAAGGCTGTTTACATGCCATTCAGATAATATATTAGAATGGGAATATGTAGAATATGGAATCATTTGTAGATGGAGCAAGCAAGAGACTTATAGATTCATGAAGTCTCTAGAAAGTTATGTGGCTCAAGATCAGACACTCAAAGAAACAATGCTAAATAGATTTTAGACCTTTGAAGACTGCTGAACCCTGCCAAATCAGAGTAAGACAGGCTTCTTACCTTCCTGCTTTTGTTGTGGTCTGCCAGGTATTCTAGGCCTTAGCCAAAACTGGCTGTACCAACCTTGCTGTGAGACCTTGGGTGACTGCCTAGGTAACATGCTGTTTCAGTCCTTGCTGCACCATTTGGAAGCTGACCATCTACACTTCCTGCCTACCCTAGTATTGTTATTTTCCTTCTCAGGTCTTTCATGAGGTTGAATATTAAATTGTCACAACTATTATTCTGTCTTCCTAGTTAGATATATTACTTACTACACTTAAGCTTTCCAGCTTTGGACAGCACTATTGTAAACCCTGTTTTGTCTTTATGCTAGTACTAGATAGTTAGGTCATACGTTTATATTTACTCAATTTTCCTTTTCTTAGAGCACACTTCTTATTCACTGTTTTGTATATAGTTTTTGTATCATGCCTAAATCTTTTCTTAGACTTAAAGGGGAACTGTAGTGAGATATTCACTTTTTTCACACCTGCGGCATAGACCAGGGCAATTGGGCTGGAGACAGAGCAGGAGTTACCTGGGGGAACTAAGTCTGAAGAGGGGGCTCTGAGATCTATATTGCTTGCAGCATATAGAATCTCAAGGGAAAGCATCACAGTAAGATTTAAATAAATAAGCAAGATGTTAACTTTAGCCACAAAACCTCTGAGTAAGAGTGATTGATAAGAGAAAAAAATAAAAATAGAAAAGGAGAGAGTTGTTTATGATAAGGATGTCTGATAAAATGAGGGAGAGAATAAAGGTAATATAAAAGGATATAGAGGTTCAAAGAAATTTTGTAAAAAGTTCAGTGAAAGATGTAAACTGTTGGTTGTGGACTCTCATATCTATAAACATAAATTTAAGATTAGTAATATGCATCAAAAATTTTGACCATACCATTCTAATTGTTTAAAAGTTCCATTTATTTCTCTAAAGAAAATTTTATGTACTTGTTAAAAAGTTCTGGAGATTGCCTCCAATATGGCAAGACCAGCCATTTGTGCAAAATACTGTTCTTGTGTGGACTGTTTGACTTTGTGCTGTATGAACTGGATATGCAGAACCCACAGGAAAGTGACTGCTGTTACAACATACACATTGCTACAAGATTCCTGCTTCATGGAAGAGTCTGCTAGACAGTCTAACCAAAAGTTAAGATGCTCATTTTTTATAATACAAAAGGCAATGCGTCCTTGTTTTAGCTACATTTGGTAAGCGTAAGCTATTTAGGTAAATTGAGTCACATAGATGTTTCATATTTCCCTAAAAGGAGTTTCAAATTAATATCAGTATTTTTAAAGCTAAAATGGGCAATACAAAGTTTTCGTTTTATAAAAGCTGTTTCACCTATTATAAAATGATATGAAACACAAGATACTGGCCATCTTATAAATTAACTGTTGGCTATAATCAAACTAAGTATTAATGATTAATAACAGGGATAAACATCACTCTGTCTCCCATACATGTTCTAAAAGTTTAAGCTTAAAACAAGTAACTCATACAAAGTTGTCTATTTAGATATACCTAGACAGACTTCTAATACTACAGAGATCTGTATAGATAAGGTATTTGAATGTTAACTAAAAAGCTGTAATAATATCAGACAAAGAATCACTGGTAATAAAAATTAACCTAGGCCTGTAAAGAAGATTATGAGGCAGCATGGATTGTTAGGACACTGACCAGGGTGCAAGATGCTCAACTACAATGACTGCTGCCAGGTAGGACCAAGCTTAGGCATTGTAGAGTCTATAGGGTATTGAAAAATTGCTTGTACCAACTTTGCCTAGACAAAATAAGGTCAGAAATTTCCATGTCCCTCTTCCATAGAGGAAAGACAAAAAAAAAAAAAAAAAAAAAAAAAAAAAACAAATAAAACCCTCACATTATATCCTTGGTGAAGAACTTCTGCCCTCAATGCCATAGACAATTGGTTATGGCTAGGAGTATATTGACTGGTCCCTGTCTTTTTTTTTTTTTTTACTATATTGAACAGTTAATTAAATATATCCTTCTCAGATCTGATAGTATTAATGGCTGGGCTAACCATAACATTGTCAGCTTGGCAGTATTAGGCAGCCTTAATATGGCTCCTCAATAAGGATCTAAAAATATAAAGACATATATGTCGTTTTTGAACATTTATTTATTAATTATGCATACAGTGTTCAGCCTGCATATATCAATGGCATAAGTACATTCCTTCTCTTTTACAGATACCCAATATCTACTTTTTCTACAATATGGATTTCAGCTAAGATTGGTAATAGTAATATATCTGAATCTTTTATGTCCTTTTATATAACACAGTTCATATTGGCTTCAGAGGATCAAATGTCATAAAGCTTGGATCCACTTCTTACATGTTAACAGGATTGCAGATAAGTACAGCCTTCCTGAGGATGGAATTTTCTCCCCGGTCTTCCTGTTCTTCACTAAAGGTAAGGAACTAAGATTTCCAATTAAATATATACATTTTAACTTCTGTTCCCACTTTGACCATGTCTCAGCCGATTTGTGCTTCTGGCAGATGAGCATCAGTTGCTGACTACAGCCTGCTCCTCAATATTGCTCTCCCTGGACTTAAGGTGAACCACTCCAGCGGTTGTGAATCTTCAACAGGGTGTAAAAACTAATGCCTTTGATAAATGTTTGATTTTTCTTAATTCCCTTTCCTTTTGATGGTATTGCCAACATTTTAGCATACTTGCCGCTCAGAAAACACTGCAAAAGTAAGCAGGAAGTAATATAGGCATATCTCTGACACATCAGTGTTTTGATTTTCAAACACCTGTCACCTGGAGTTCTGTTGACTATAAAGCCTCCTTGAGCAGATTATTACTATTATGCCTATGGGTTTCATCAACCTCCAAGGAAACGACTACTGACTGCAAAAGCAAAAGGTTTTTATTGCTAAAAATCAAGCCAGCTGGGACCTCACTCTGTCAGAAAAGTAAGGTAGTGGTTTAAATTTGTGAAGGGTTTTTAGCAGGGTAAACAGAAAGGGAAGGTTGAGACCACTAGTCTCATTTCACAAGGTTTCCAAGATCAGGCAGTTCATAGAGTACAAAGTTCATTTGCAAGGTCATCATGGATCTAAGTTAATAGTATCTCTCACTTGTTTATGTAAGATTGATAAGCACACCTGAAATGTTGTGGGTCTTCCTATGTTTTTACTTCTTCTGAGAACAGGGTGTGGGCTCTGTACTCTGTAGTCAGGGATTTATCTACTGGTAGAAATTATTTTTCTGTTTATTTTTTCCTTCTTGCAATAAGCCCTAATTTTATACCTTTTAGTTATGAATTTTTCCATCATATTCCCTCTTTGCTATGGACATTAGAGGCCCAATTTTTGTGCCTCCAATAGATAAAAGACTTCTGGTGTTTTTTTGGTGTACAGGTTAGTCACCTAGCCCCCTATGTATAGGAGTTTCCTTTTGATATAGCATCTCAAGCAGGGAAAAGGTGAAATGTATTCTTTCATGTACTACTTCCTGCTTACTTTTGCAGTGTGTTTTCTTGGGTGAGAGAAGGGTAAAATTCTATTCAAAACCAAAATAAAATAAAATAAAATAAAAAAAAAAATGGGTGGGGGATTCAGGAAATGGAAGATTTATCAGAGGCATTAGTTTATAGACCCTGTTGAAGATTCACATTGGCTGTGCTGGTTCACACTAAGTCCAGAGCAGCATTTAGGAACAGGATGTAATCAGTAACTGATGCTCATTTTCCACAAGCAGAGATCTGCTGAGACATGTTTAAACTTGGGAACATAAGTTAAAACATATATATTAAATTGGATCTCTTTAATGATCAAGAAGGATAGCAAGGCCAATCTATACATGGATCTCTCGTGACAGAAGAAAAATGTAGAAGCTTCTAACCCAAATCTGTAGTTTTTGCTAGGACTCAAAGGCATAAGTACATTCCTGCTGTTTTACAGATAACAAATATCTATGTTTTCGATACAGATTGGTGATGATAATATATCTAAAACTTTTATGTCCTTTTATACAACACAGTTTATATAGGATTCAGAGGATCAAATGTCATACAGCTTGGATCCACTTCTTACCGGTAAAAAGGACTGCAGACAAGTATAACTTTCCTGAGGATGGAATTTTCTCCCTGGTCTTGTTGTCCTTCTTGATCACTAAAGGTAAGGAATTAAGAGTTCCAATTAAATGTATATGTTTTAACTTATATTTCCAATTTAACCATGTCTCAGCAGATTTGTGCTTCTGGCAGATGAGCATCAGTTACTGACTCCAGCCTGCACATAAATACTTCTCTGGACTTTCTGTGAACCATCACAGCCAATGTGATTCTTCAACAGGGTCTATAAACTAATGCCTCTGATAAATGTGCATTTTGCTGAATCCCTCCTCCTTTTTCTCCATTTCCTTTTCTTTTCTATTTTTTTTTTTTTTTTTTTTTTTTGGTTTTGAATATCATCTGCAAATAGAGTTTAGTTCTTCCTTTCCAATATGGATCCCCTTGATCTCCTTTTGTTGTGGAAGTGTGTAGGGGAGAGTCCACCTGAATTGGTCCCAGAATCTCCTCTAGCTGAGGCCTGGCTATAGGGGACAAAGCCTGGGCTGATACTCAGGATGTTTCTGCATGGATAGCTGGTAATTTTCCCTTTCCGGCTGTTGAATAAGTTAATTATTCTAGTCTGCATTGTGTAATTGTATCTGCAACATCTGCATATTTTGTGGAAGAGGCAGATGATGATCTCACACACTGTAGGAAGAGATTGGGGTTGTCTATTTTAGACAGGGGTAAGTGACATTGAGATTTGCGTCTCTACAGGTATCTACAACGTCTGAGTCTTGAGTAGAAGCCAGGGCCTAGAAACCCTTTGGTGTGTCTTTAAGCACACTCTAACCCTTGAGGAAGTGCTCTTGCTGTTCAAGCTTAACCAGCCAATCAACAAGAGCTGGCCAACCTGACAGTCACAGGCATTGCAGAACACTTCCTGTAAATACACTGTAACCTTTTACTCTTGCTTCAGGCTTCGTTAAGCAGAACAAGTGCCAGTGCATTGATTTCTGTTCTGGGAGTGCTACTGTAGTAAATTGTGAGTGGACCATGGATGAACACAGAAGCCACAATATGGTGAGTGAGGAGATGCTATCCTCAGATAGGGAGGATGGGATGGGGAGGCCTGGGAGTTGGTGTGGCAGGCCCTCCAGGTTGCTTGGTGGGAAACTTTGGCCACATTCAGTGTTCTGTGAGGTACCATATGGTCCTAGCAACTCCCCAGACCTGGGTGCTGGAGTATGAATACTTCACTCAGTAGAAAGCATTTCATTTCCATCAGAGAGCTTTCTGTAGAAAGGCTTGTACAGTCAGCACCAGAGTTCTTTTTGTGCACAGTAAGACAAAGAGACAAACCTAGAGAGGCCTAATTTCTCCAGTGTCTTCTACAACTTCTGCAGTACACATTTAATGTTTAGGTACAAGATTCATGTTAAATTAATTGTGTGTATCGTGTAAAATACATTTTCTTTATTTCTTTACATACTTATATTTATTTATTTTTGATTTTTGAGATAGCTTTTTTCTTTTATTTTTACATATTTATTTATTTTTCTTATTTTACATATTGATCGAAGGTCCCTCTCCCTCCCTGCCATGCCTCCCAATTCGGCTCCTGTCCTATTTCTGTCCCCACTCCACAGGGAGGGTGATGTCTTCCAGGAGGAGTCAAAAATCTGTCAAATCATTTGGATTAGGGACTATGTCCTCCCTCCTGCCTCTAGGCTAAGGGAGTATCCTTCCATTTGACATGTGCTCCCAAAGTCATTTCATGATCCAGGGATGCATCCTG
Organism: Phodopus roborovskii; assembly: GCF_943737965.1. Lineage (NCBI taxonomy): Eukaryota > Metazoa > Chordata > Mammalia > Rodentia > Cricetidae > Phodopus > Phodopus roborovskii. The sequence goes on from NW_026125723.1 coordinate 45,360, forward strand.
TTTCCAGGGAGACAACTTTTTTCTATGTATAGCACTGGAGCATGACATGAAAGTTGCACTGTAGAGCAGGCTAGTCCCAAACTCATAGTGACGTACATACTTCTGAATCCTCAGAGTGATATTATAGGCTTGAGACACTGAACATATCCATACATCCATACATGGCATTCTTGTGTTGGATTGCACTCCAATACTAAACTGTGATGTGGAAGAGTAGAATTGTTCATATAAAAGACGTACCAATTCATAGGGATATTGAGACCCACAAAATATGATTTAGCTGAGGGAGTGCTGCCTATAAAATTACACAAAGATGAGTAGTGTGCTAATAAGGCATGTTAGAGATTAGGATGCTAAAATATACATTTGATCTCTAAGATTGTCCCGGACATTTGGCTCCAAACCATGAAAAGGACAAACTCCTAATTCACAGAGAGCCCCCAGGCCCATCTCCTTCTACCAAAACAAGACTGTTAAAATCTGATCAGCAGACATTGCTTGGGCACATTGAACATTAGGGCCTGGTGTTCCAGAAAGGGCCAGTTTTCTACAGAAAATCATAGTCATCCCAGATGGGCAAGATAAACTCAAGTGACAACTGTTTGAAAGGGAAAACCCTTTTGTTTTGAGGGTTGGACTGAGCAAGCAAGACTCTCAATCATGGAGATGGATCAATGCTCATTCTCAAAACTTGAAAATTTATTGGCAGAAACAGTAACAACCTGGAATCTTTGCCTTAGGACTGTTCCATCATGCCCTGAGATATGCAGAATAAAATAGAGCTCCTCCTTTAAAACAAGGAAGATGCTTATGAGGGAATGCCATTGTCTGCGGCCAGAGCTTTTGTGTAGGTGTTATTTCAAATACTGAGAACACAACTCTTAGTTCTGCTGACTTTCTAGAATTCTCCCATTTCCTTCCATTTCCCCCTGGAAATCATAAAGAGGAGGCAATTCTTCATAAGATGATTACATAGAATAAGACATAAGTTAAGCAAGACCTCCCTGCCATAGGTTTTATCTTTTCTTTGTTCTGCCTTTCCTATCTTCCCCATCTTCTGGCACATCTGTGTTCAAAACTGTCATTAAAGTGTGACATGAGAGCATGTCACTAGTGTACTCTGAAATAATTATGGTACTATCTTTTCTGTTGAAATCTTTCATTGGCTTACTGGACCGACTTGCAGTTCCCTGACCCTTTTTAAATTTTTCAAAGTCTCAGCTGTCAGGTGACCCTGGAAGAACTTAAAAATGGCAGCATTAATGGAATGCAAATTATGTTTAAGAGCCAGACAATGATGATAAATGTGTTTAACCCCAGCTATCAGATTGCACATACAGGCATATTTCTGTGAGTTTGAGACTAGTGTGCTATATAGAGCTAGCCCACTACAACTAAGGCTATAGCACAGGGAAACCAAGAAACACTGTCTCAAAAAAATATCTGTTGTAGGCTTTCTCCTATGTGTACATTAGTGAGAGATAGTTAAATGTTATCATTACAGAGACTATTTTTTTTTCTTTTCTTTATTTACCTCTTTTGTCTATGGAGTTATTTGTTCACTGGAAAGGCAAAATCTAGAACAGCTTTACTCCCAGCATTTTAGAATTAATTTTCTGAGACATGCTTTCTCAATTACAATGGTTGCTTTGATCTCAGCTCGTTGCTTTCCAGGGCAATGTACTTTCTGTCCTCTTAAATACACCTCATTAAATTAAGTGACTGTATGCCCTCAGAAGGGAGAAGGATGATTTTTTTTGTTTGTTTGTTTTGTTTTGTTTTTTGGACCAAGCATCTTAAGCACCTAATTTGAGGATACCAATTTCTTTTAAGGAAATATTTAATAAACAGAATCTGTAACACTGCACATTCATTTAAAATATAATCCACATCTACATCATAAATGATCTCAGTGAGAACAAGGTAAGAAAGTATGACCCCAGTGTTTTAAAATTGTCCATATGAGTCATGAAGTTGACTGTCCATTACACTTGCAACAAAAAGATTTGCATACTTTCATGTGGAGCATGTATGCTGCCTTCAGACCAGAGTAGAAAGAAGAGTTTATTGCGTGCACTGTAAGGAGAACCAGGGTAGGATATCAGCTGCTGTGTCCATCATTAAAAAGGCTGTGATTGCTGCATTGTGATGGTTTGAATGTGATTGCACCTATAATCTCATAGGGAATGGCAGTAGTAGAAGGAGGAGATTTGTTGCAGTGACTTTGGCATTTTGAGAAGAAGAGTATCATTGGTGATGGGTTTTGGGGTTTCCTATGCTTTGGATATGGAAAGTATATAAGATGTCTTACTGAGGCCTGCATATCAAGATGTAGCCAGCACCATATTTTTCTTCAAATCATGCTCCCTGCTATGATGAAAATACATGGAATTTCTGAAACTGTGAGTCAATCCAATTACAACTTTTCTTTATAAAATTTGTGGGGGATCTCTTCCTTGCAAGTAGAGTGATGAGTATTCCACCCCTGATTGTCACTGGGGAGACTAGGGTTGGAATCCCTGATAGGGGGAGCTTTACCCAGGAGGCAGAGACAGGTTGACCTCTGTGAGTTAGGGTCCAGGCTGTTCTACAAGAGCTAGTTCCAGGACCACCTTAATGTCACAGAGAAACCCTATCTAAAGAACATCAACAAAAAGATTTGTGGTGGTCTTAGAACTTATACACAGCAATAAAAATCCTAACTAATGTAGGTTCAGTGATTTTCTTCTTTAGATACTCAGGGTGTATTGATTCATGTCATGTGAATGAAGACAGACTAGATTTGTTGGATAAAATTTGGAAGTTATATTGAGCTGGGTATAGCCAATGGTGTGATGTCATTGAGATTTGCATTGATCACAGCTACTCCAGATTTTGCTACCTAGTGCTGGGAAGAAACTGCTGCAATTTCTTTAGGGAAAGGCTTTGAGTGCTCATTAAGAAGGAAATAAATGTTACTTATTTACTCTTTTCCAATTCCCCTGGCTGGTATTGGGAATGCAAATGACTACAAGGATATGGTAGAATGGAGTTCATTTAAGATCTTTGAAGCTGGTGTAGGCACAGTGCAGAAAGAGGTGGGAGAAGGAAGGAACAGGAGCAATTTCTTGCTTTCCCTTGGTGGAAATATCAGTGTGGAGCCTATAATCAATTGTAGATGGTTTACAAAATGTCTGACTGGCCATTTCTTGGTGTCCATAGACAAGGACAATCAATAATCTTGATAAAGTACTGATGTGATAATGAAACCAAATTGCTGACTTTTGTGTAGAAGGTGCAATGAAATCAGCCCCACAGCATGGTCAGTGTGTAAGCTTCAGAGCAGGAGGAGCAGACCTGCCTAACTGTCATTGCTGCAGGGACAGGAAGGGAACATGTGCCCTGTGCTGACCTGGGCACTGGCCCTTTTCCTCTGAGCCTCTCTGTGTGTAGGTTCTCTTTGGGGAGTGAAATCTTTGTGTCCACACTGGGCTGTGGTGGGGCACAAGTTTTATTCAAGCACTTGATAGGCAGAGGCAAGAAGCTCTATGTGAGTTTGAGGCCAGTATGATTTTCAAAGAGAGTTCTAGTGTAGGTCCCAAACATAAAGAGACAGCCTGCCTTAAAAACCAAAAGAAAAACTAAAGGAAATAAAACAAAACAAACAAACCAAAACGAAACTAATATTGGTGTTCAATATGAAAGACAAAGTTTCTTTTAGTATGAGTTGGGAGCATCCAAGGGAAAAACTGAATGTTTGCTTCTGGAATTTATGAATATTGCAATCCACAATCAGACTTTTCTTACATTTGCCACACACAGTTTAGAAAACAGTGGAAAATGGTCATGAGAATCATCTTTCAGCAATACAAGATCACAGCTCTTTTAACTTTCCACACTCACTAGCTACAATAGCATGTCTCAGGAACGTTGAGCTCCTGGAGAAAAAAAGGAATTTCTTATCCGCTCTTTTCTCAAGTGTGCATGGTGTTTAGTGGGTGGACAGGGCAGTTTCCACATGCTGTGGCATTATACATGTGGTTGGAAGTAGAAATTAAATCATTGTTCTGTATTAAATTTTGTGTGGGCATGATGGGGCTGGTTTTGTCTTAAACCACAAGGAGCCTTGAGAGTTTGCAGAAACATAGAAAAAGATTACCACCATTTTTAGAGAGAACTCTAAACCATGAGGCATTTCTGTTGGGAAGAATGCCAGTACCTGGAGTGTCAGAAGAAGACAGCGAGCATTCTTCTGAGTTAATTTTGTGGGAGTTGTGAATTCTTTTTATGTAAGATCTAAATAACTAGCACGATGGGTAGCTGGTTAACATTGGTAAAGATCTCGGTTTTCCTGCCTGAATTTCCTCTGGTGTTTCGATAAAAATTTGATTATATTTTCCAGCTTTTGTTCTTGTCACTGTCTCTGCATCTTGGCTTTATCCTTTCCCAAACATTGTACACCTTCTTGATTACCATATATTTGTTTTAAATATAAAGGTCACAATATGTCAAAGTATAACCTGAACGTTTCCTGGATTTCCTCTGTGTCCATTGTTATGTCCTCCTTTTCATTTCTGATTTTGTGAATTTGTATGTTCTCTCTCTGCTTTTTCATTAGTTTGGATAGAGGTTTGTCTATCTTGTTGATGTTCTTGAAAACCCAACTCTTTGTTATATTGATTTTTTTGTATTGTTTCCCTAGTTTCTGTTTTATTGATTTCAGCCCTCAAATTGTTTATTTTCTGGCATCTACTCCTCCAGGGTGAGTTTGGTTCTCTCTGTTCTAAGGCTTTCAGTTGCACTGTTAATTCTCTATTGTGACTATTCTCTGTTTATGTTCATATGGGCACATAGTGCAATGAACTTCTCTGGTACCACTGCTTTCAAGGTGTCCCATTAGTTTTGGTATGTTGTGTCCTCATTCTTGTTGAATTTTAGGATGTCCTTAATTTCTTTTTTTTTTCTTCTTTGACACAGGTATGGTGCAATTGAACATTGTTGAGTTTGCATGAGTTTGTAGTGTTTCTTCATTTTGTGTTGTTGTATTCCAATTTTAAAGCATGCTGGTCATTTAAGATACAGGGGACTATTCCAATTCTCTTGTAACTCTTGAAGTTTGTTATACCACCTACTATTTGGTTGATTTTAGAGAAGGTTTCATGTGGAGCAGAGAAGAAGTTTGTTCTTTTGTGTTTGGATGGAAAGTTCTATAGATGTCTGTTAAACCCTATTGAAACCAAACTTCTGTTAATTCTTTTCTTACTTTGTTAAGTTTATGACTGGTGGTCTTGCCTATTGATGACATTGGCATGTTGAAGTCTGCCACTATAAGTGTGTGAGGCTTTAGGTGACATTTGAATTTTAGTAGCATATCTTTTATGAATGTAGTTGCCTTTATATTTGGAGCACAGTTAGTCAGAATTGATACTTTGTGTTGATGGATTTCTCTTGTGATGAATATGGAATGACTGTTTTCATCTCTTTTGATTAATTTTGGTTTGAATTCTAACTTGTTAGATATTAGGACAAACACACCTGCTTGTGTTTTGGACCCATTTGATTTGAAGATCTTTTCTTATCCCTTTACCCTGAGTTTATGTCTATCTTTGAAGCTTAGATGCATTTCTTGTATGCAGCAGTGAGATGGATTCTGTCCTCATATCTACTCTGTTAACCTGTGTCTTTTTACAAGCAAGTTAAGACCATTAATGTTGAGGGAGTGTAAGGAGCATGGAATGTTAATGCTTGTTTGTTTTAGATTTGAATTTGGAAGTGGTATTGTGAATTTATTAGTCTTGCTTTACTCTTGATTTGTGGTGAAGTGGATTATCTGTTGCCTACATATTTGTGAGTATAGTTAACTTCCTTGGCTTGGAGTTTTCCTTCCAAATCTTTTTTATGGCTGGATTTGTAGATACATATTGTGAAAATCTGTCTTTGTCGTTAAATATCTTGTTTTCTCCATCTATAGTGATTAAGAGTTTGCTGGGTATAGTAGCCTGGGCGGGCATCTGTGGACTCTTTCTACTCGTAGGACATCAAAGCCAGGACCTTCTGGCTTTGAGGCTTTCCATGGAGTAGTCAGGTGTAATTTTGATAGGTCTGCCTTTATATGTTACCTGTAATTTTTCCTTTGCTGCTCGTAATGTAATTTCTTTATTTGTATGTTAGATATTTTGGTTATTATATGTCAAATGGGTCTTTGTTCTTTGGTCCAGTCTATTTGGTGTTTGGTATGCTCATTGTACTTTCATGGGCATGTCCTTCTTCAGAGTGGGAATGTTTTCCTCCATGATTTTGTTGAATATGTTTTCAGTACCTTTGAGCTATGCTTCCTTACTTTCCTATATGCCTACTATTCTTATGATTGGCCTTTTCACTTCCCACACTTCCTTTTTTTGTTAAGAATTTGTAGGATTTATGATTTTCTTTGGCTGATGAATCTATTTCCTTTACTTTGTCTTCTGCACCTGAGATTATCTCTTCCATCTCTTAAATTCTGTTGGTTATGCTTTCATTTGCAGTTCCTGATCATTTGCCCAGTTTTTCTATTTCCAGCATTCCTTCATATTACATTTTATTTATTGTTTCCATTTCAGTTTTCAAGTCTTGAACTGTTTCCTCCACCTGCTTAATAGTTTTTTCTGGGTTTCTGTACTTGCTTCAGGGTATTTCTTCAGTTCTTCTATTTTTTGTATGTTTTTTCTTCCACTTCTTTAAGGGATTTTCTGATATCCTCTTTGAGAGCCTCTATCATTTTTATGGCTATAATTTTTAATTCATTCTCTTGTACTTTATCTGCTTTGTTGTGTCCATTCGATTTGGTGTAGCTTCCATAGATTCTGGTGCTGTTATTCTTGTCGTTCTGTTGTTAGATGTTTTATTGTATTGCCATCTTCCCATAGCTTCTACCCTGGTGTGTTTTGGTGGGTGAGAAGTTTGATGTTTATAGCTCTGGGTTGTACAAGCTCTCTAGGAGGTCTCACCAACAGGCAGGGGCCCAGCAGTTGGGCTAAAAGTTCAGACTCCAGCAGAAGACTGGCGATGCAAGTCAAAGATTTTGAAGGTTGGGACTCAGGATGTCCCTTAAGCCGATAGGCAGATCTAGCCTGGGCCTGGCACTCTCCAGCTGTGACCTCTTTGGCATAGGCCCTACAATGGGGGTCAACAATCTACCCAGCAGAAACTCAGAGTGCTCACATGGACACAGGTGATTCTCAGGGAGGGGTCTGTAAATCCAGTAGAGGACTCTAGCCTAGGCCTGGCAATGAACGGCATATACTGGGCTGATACTCTGGATGTTTCTGCACCAATAGGCAGACCTAGCTGGGACCTGGCACTCTCCACCTGAGGCCCCTTTATCTGATGCCCTGAGATGGGGACCACTTCACTCATTACCTTAACAACATAGAAAGCCTCATTGAGATGATTGATTTATCTAAATCCAATCCTACACATTTGCTTTGTAGTACATAAACCAATTCATATTGGAGGAAACTGTTAATACTTTAAACACCTAAGTACCTGGGTTACAGGAATGAGTGCTCAAAATATTAAATATTCACAGGTAAAAATATGTTTGGTTAAAGATTTGATTTAATTTTAATTATGTAATGCCAGTGCATGGATTTGTGTCTGCTCACACTTGTTCCCAGGAATGTTAGCCTTTTGAGTTATTCTTGTAGCAGGAACTATAGAATGTTCTCAAAATCCTGACATAGGTCCTGGCAATGAATGTCCCATAATTTTTCTCATCCATATCTTTAACCTTGTCTCTATTCTTCTTCTATCATCTTTATATGAATTGATAGGGAAGAGCTCTTGAAAGAGGAAATTGAAGATTTTAGCCATCATACTTTTCTTTAATTTCAATAATCAAAATGGATTTTTGTGGAGCATGGTTCTTACTAAGTTCACTACAACCAAGATAAGTGACAAACTGGTCAGCCCTTCTGATGTAATCTGCAACCCAGAGAGAGAGAGAGAGAGAGAGAGAGAGAGAGAGGCAGAGAGAGAGAAATAGAGAGAGACAGAGACACAGAGCAAGAAAGAAAGCATGAGATGGAGAGGGAGAGGAAAGAGAGATAATGGGAGCAAGAGAGACATCAACCAAAGTTTCTCCACCTTCTGGTTTCATACTCTGTACACCCAGTCACAAAAAGAGGAACATGTTATGTACTCCTTAATATATGGATTTTAGACCTAGAGCAAATGATCACCAGCCTATAATTCATACCACCAGAGGAACTAGGATACAAGGTGTATTCTAAGAGATTCATCTAAAGTCACTCACAGAAGGGGGGAAGGGACAAGGCCCCCAGATCACATGGGAAGTGGGGGAGCAGTGCCTGGAGAGGGAACTAGGAGAAAGAGAAGGGAAGGAGAGGAAAGCTAGTGTGACTAGGAAGATTGAGTCAGAGTAGGAATAGAAGACAAGAGGGGGGGAGAGAAAGAAAGAAAGCATGAGAGAGAAAGAGAGAGGGAGAGGAAAGAGAGATAATGGGAGTAAGAGCATCATCAACCCAAGCTTCTCTGCCTTCTGGTTTCATAATGTACCAAAGGCACCACATATAAGACTGGTAAGAAACCTCCCCTATGACTGTTGGCTATGCTTGAAGCTCTGATGGGCGATGGAAGCCTGAGTTACAGGACTAAATAAGCAGAAAAGACACAGAACTTGAGGGCAGGTTTGGATCAGGGCTACCAAACATTCTAAACTCTTTGTATAGATACAGAAGCCATTAGGGTTTCCACGCAACAACCCAGCTTCCCTGGTTATGAAGGTGTTAATTTAAGTATGGCTTCTTCCTTCTTGCCAGGAATGATATGGAGAGGAAGGACTCAAGAGTTGGTGGGATCACTTTTTGCGGGAGGTGTGGTTTACAAGGTTTCCCTTAGCTGCCATCCTGTAGCCCATCGGCACCTGTATCTTGAGATGGACAAAGCAGGTTGTGTAAAGCTTCAACCTTAATATTGAGCTGCAATTGGAGAGAGGATGGTTTGACTCCTGGCAGTGTTTGGTAGCACCATTACAAGCCCTGCCCTCATGGTGTCAAGGGGGGCCCTGCCCTGGATTAACCTCACTTCAGACTTCACCCTTAAAAGGACTGCTATTGTGTTTCCAGAGTAGTGGAAAGGGACAAGGTCTCCTGAGAAAACTGGGATCATTGTCTGCAGTGAGGGAGAGTTGGGAGAAAGAGAATGGGAGAAGCAGATGGGAGAGGAGGAAAAGAGGAATCAAGAAGACTGAATTTTGGAAAGAATAGAGGAGAGCAACAAAAGAGATACCATACTAGATAGAGATATTATAGGTTGTAAGAGAAATCTGGCATTAGGAAAATGTCCAGAGATCTACAAGGATGGCCACAAATAAGAATATAAGCAATAGTGGAGATGTTACCTTAAATGCCCTTCTGTATAATGAGATTGATATCTACTTTATAGGATATTCTAGAGCCTTCATCCATTAGTTGACAGAAACTGAAGCAGAAACCCACAGCTAAGCACTAAGTAAAACTTCTGGAATCCAGTTGCAGAGAGGGAGGAGTGATAAGTACAGGGGCCAAGACCAGGTTGGAGATGCCCACAGAATCACCTAAGAAAAACAAGAGGGAGCTCATGCACACCAGTCTGATAGTTGGGAAACCATAATATGACTGACCTAAAACCCCTACAAGTGCATCTCATTTAGAAGGCCTGGTAAGTCTAAGGGACCTCTGGCAGTGGAATCAGGATGTATCACTGGTGTATGAAAGACTTCAGGAGCCCATTCCCCATGGACAGATATATCCATCCACACTGAATCGCTTAAAAAGAAAATGGGAGGTACTCTTGAACAAATTGGTACAGGAGACCACATGTAGACATAACTCCAGGAGCACAGACACTGAGATCAACAATTAATGAATGGGACCTCTTCAAACTTAGAAGCTTATGTAAGGCAAAGGACACAGTAGACAAGACCAAACCGCAGCCCACAGACTGTTTTGTGCATGGCAATAGACACAGGTCTAATTTTGGTCTTCTACACTCCCATCGTCCAGTTGTACCAGCACCATTTTGATGGGAGATGTCATTCTGAAAATATGTTTCTCATACTGGTTAATGAATAAAGCACTGTTGGACAATAGGACAGATAGATAGGCGGGACTAGGAGATAAGGAGGAAAGAGGAAGGAGGAAGGAGGAGTCAAGATGGAGAGACTGGGGAAACGAGATGCCTGCCCTATTCCCCGGCAAGAAGAGACACCGTGAAAATACATAGATCAACAGAAATGGGCTGATACTTATGACAGAGTTAGCCGACAAGAAACTAGTACCTGGCCAATAGCATTATATCAAATACAGAGTCTCTGTATATTAATTGTTGCTGGTGCGGTGGCGGGACAAGACCAGCCCTGGGCGGAAAACCTTACTCACCATTTGTTGAAGATGCTTTCGTCATTCCATTGTACACTTTTAGCTGTTTTGTAAAAAGTCAGGTGTTCCCTATGTGTGTGTGTTAATATCAGGATTTTCTATTCGATATCCTTGAGCTACTTGTCTATTTTTGTGCTAATACCAGGCTGTTTTCAGGACTATAACTCTCTAGTAGATCTTAAAGTCAGGGATAAAGATGCCTCCTGAAATTCCTTTATTATACAGGTTGTTTTGGCTCTTCTGGTTCTTTGGTTTTTCAATATAAAGTAGATTATTACCCTTTCAAGGTCAGTGAAGAATTGTGCTGGGATTTTAATGGAGATTGCATTGAACATGTAGATTGCTATTGGTAAGATTGCCAATTTTACTATGTTTTTTCTACTTATCCATGAGATTGGGAGATATTTACATTTTCTGGTATTTTCTTTAAAGACACATATTTTTATTATGTAGGTCTTTCACTTGTTTGGTAATTGTTACCCCAAGATACTTTATGATGTTTGTTGCTATTGTGCAGGGTGATGTTTCTCTGATTTCTTTATCAGCCCCTTTGTTGACTGAATATGGAATGGCTACAGATTTTTTTTATTATTTAATCTTGTATCCTCATACTTTGCTGAAGGTGTTTTTCAGATGTAGGAGAACCTGGTAGAGTTTTTTGGTTGCTTATGTAAACTATCATATCATCTGAAAATAAAGTTTGAGTTCTTCCTTACCAATTTGTATCCCTCTTGATCTTTATTTCTTGTCTTATTTCTTTAGCTAGCCCTTCAAGTAAAATAATGAAGAGATATGGAGAGATAAGGCAGCCTAGTCTTTTTCCTGATTTTAGAGGAATTGCCTTAATCTTCTCTACATTCAGCTTTATATTTGCTCTGGGTTTACTATATATTGCTTTTATTATGTTTACGTAAATTCCTGTTATCCCTGATCTCCCCAAGACCTTTAACATAAAGGATGTTGAATATGTCAAAGGGTTTTTCTGCATCTAGGGAGATGATCATGTGACTTTTCATTTTCAGTTTGTTTATGTAGTGGTATATTTGATGTATTTTAATATGTGAAACCATCTCTACAACCCAAGGATGAAACCTTCTTCATCATGGTCAGTGATTTCCCTGATATAATCTTGGATTCGGTTTTCCTATATTTTCTTGAGTATTTTTGCATCAATATGCATGAGGGATATTGGTCTGTAATTTTATCTCTTATTTGTGTCTTTGTGTGGATAGGTATTAAGGTGATTGTAGCCTCATAAAAAGAGTTTGGTAATGAACCTTCTATTGTGTGGAACAATTTCAGGAGTAGTAATATAGATCTTCCATGAATTTTTGGTAGAATTCTTCACTGAAGAAGACATCTGGCTCTGGGATTTTTTATGTTGGAAGGCTTTTCTTTATTACTTCTACTATGTTAGTTGTTATAGGTCAAATTAAGTTGCTTGTCTATTCTTGATTTAATTTTGGTAAGTAATAGTTATCCAGAAATTTGTTCATATACTTTGAATTTTCAAAGCTTGGATAATATAGGTTTTCAAAATATGACCTTAAAATTGTTTGGATTTACTCATTATGTACCACTTTTTGTTTCTGATTTTGTTAATGTCCATGTTCTCTCTATGCTTTTTCGTTAGTTTGAATAAAGGTTCGACTTCCTTGATAATTTTCTTGAAAAACCAACTCTTTCTGGCATTGAATTTTTGGATTGTTTTCCTGTGTTCTACTTTATTGTTTTTTTGGAGACCCCATTTCTTTTTGGCTCTGCCGCCTGTGCTACAACTATATCTTGTAGACCAGGCTGGTCTTTAACTCACAGAGATAAGCTTCCATCTGCCTCCTGAGCTCCAGCATTAAATGCATTTGCTACCACCACCCAGCTATTGGTATCTTTTTAAATATCTTCTTTAAACACATTACTGCTTTTATCTCTATTTTGCTGCTCTCCTATGTTTCTTAGATTTTACTTATTTCATTAGTTTTCTCAAGTGATGCTGATTATTGATTTCTGTGTAGAGCAAAGTGTCTTCTAACTGTGGCTTGTCTTATGCTGTGTAATTGAGAATTGTTTTGAACTCCTAATCCTGCTTCTCCTGTACAGTGCTGGGAAGAAAAATCTTACACTTCGTTCCACTCAGGCCCTTGCCTTGTCAGTGAGAAGGAAAATAGACCAGAAAATGAATGAACTCCCAAGATCTCTGATTATTTTGGTGTCTTATAAATGGAGAGGGATTTGTGCAATGATTGAGTTCATGTCCCACTTGGATACAGCTGGAGTCACAGTGCAGAAAGATAGAGGCAGGATGGAAGCTGAGATTTCCTCCTTCAACAGTAGTTGAGGTAAGCAATGTGGAATTACGTAATCATTCCTAGATAATCCATAATTGTGGATTGTATACATCCATAGATCCATAATTGTGGGCTGTATCTTGGAATCCACAGATGAGGGCTATCAAGATTCTGGATAGAGGAGAGACCTTATCATGTATCCAAATTGTGTTAATTACATTATTCAGCCAAAACCGGTCTGGGTGTACTCTTGTGGACTATGTAACAGGACTTTTATGTTTACTGCGTTTGGATGTACAATCTGAGAGAAAAGGTTTGAGGAATACTTGGTGTGCTCTAATTGAAACCCCTAGTCTCTGGAGCACATGGCCATGGAGGTATTTTCAGCTTTTCAAAATATTTTTTTTTATTTTAGATCATAACTACATCATATCCACTTACACTTTTCTGCCCACAAGCCCTGCTATGATTACTCAATGTTCTCTAATTCACAGCCTGCTTTTCTTAAACAGGAGTTTCACATTAAACACAGTGAATATTGGAAGGTGGCATACATTTGGCTGCAGTATTTCCTAGCTATTAGGTCAAAGGTTGCTGACCAGGAACAATGAGTATGTAACAATATGTGCACAGAAAGGTCACTGTGATTTTCATAATGAGCTGCTTGACTTACAGGATAGTAGAAGAATGTATACTAAAACACAAACTTTCTGGAATAGGCCACTATCTGCAGGGTGGGTTGTGCAGAGCTACAAGGACTATAACATCTGAGTCATTGATTTCTGATTCCCTGGTAGTGGGCTGCAAAATTTTAGGTCCAACAGAGTGGTCCCAGACAATGCTGGACTCTGAGAAGGCTTCTTTCCATGATTCTCTTGTCCTTCTGCTCTATCGAGTTGTAAGGAAGAACACAGGTTGCACCATTCTGAATGTACAGTTTTCAAAGCAGGTCTGCTCAGATGTCATTTCTGCAAAATTTGTATGGACCATGAGACAGACTGGGGTTCTTTTGGTCCATGTGGTGACCTGGGCAGTTACCCTTGTCCTCTGAGCCTTCCTCTCCATGTGTTTCTTGGTTTGGGGGAGACTCCACATCTCTGGCATGGGTGGGTGTGTTGCTTATTATATAACTGTCCAGTGTGCATATTCATGCAATGCTGTTGGTGTGCAGTGGGGGCTGACGCTGGATAACTGAAGGTCTGATTTCTTGATGTTCTGAATATTCCACTCCACTTTCAGGTTTGCCTTATAAATATTTTAGAAAGTAGTAAAAAGTGGTGATGTGGATGTCTATCAGCAATACAAGATTATAATGTTTTTAACTCTCTGCTACCAAGAGTTACAATACTGTACTGAGTGAAGATTAATTCCAGTGTACAAATTGTGTCTTTGTTCTACAGAGATTTCTCTGGTGTGTATGGTTTGGGACAGGGAGTTAGGTCAGGGTCTTCATCTTGGGCTTAAATCTCTTGGCAGGAAGCAGATTTTATTCTCCCATGTTGTTTGTGGAATGGGCATCAGTGGGGCTTAGTTTACCTGAATCCATAAAGGGGCATAAAGGTCTGCAGAGCCATAGCAGAAGATCAGCTCCATTTTCATAGAGAGCTCTAGAGCAGGGACATCCTGTCTTTGGAATAGATATCCATAGCTGCAGGGTCAAATTTTTGAAGGGTCACTTTGAATCGATTTATTTGGAGTGTTGAAGTCTGTGTTTATTTAATCTCTTTACACTTGGATGCATAGGTATTTGGATAACATTGGTCATGATCACACTTTTCATGGCTAAATTTCTTTTGTACTTTATATTAATAGTCGATATATTTTGACCTTTGTTCTTGGGTTATTCTCTCTATCTCTCTTATTCTTTTACAAAGAATATACATATTTTGATTGTTGTTACCTTGTGGTAAGTATAAAAGTCATATTATATCAGTTTGTGTATCTTGTTTTCCTAATTCCATTGAGCATTCTGGGTATTTCCAAAATAAAATGTTAATGTGCCTTTGTAATCTCCATTTTGTTATTAATTGTTGTTCATTGTCATTGGATTGTATTCATTTCATGTTACAAACTTAACTATGTATAGGATCTTAAATTATGATACTTCATGTTCCTAAAGACCATTATTTAGTTCTTTATTTATTTTGGTTTTATTGTTAATCCACGAAAGAGTTTTGGCTCATCAGAAAAAAACATGTTGTGTATCTTGGCAAGAGACGCAGCACATCTTTTGGGGGATGACCAGAGTTCAGATACTGACATTCAACTTCACATAATTATCTACATCCCGTAACCTATATACTTATACAAACCATTTTCTCTCAAACTCATACATACAAAATATAGCAATAAACTTGATAAAATGGTAAAGACTAGTACCATGAATATTATTGCCATAAATTCTAATCTTATACACTATAATTTAGCTTTGACACACTGCACTGGAAATTGTAAAGCTACTTCTAGTTGTTCTTTTTTTTTTAATTTTATTTAATTTTATATAACAGTCCAATTAAATGAAAACAAACATTTACACACAATATTTGGGAATTTGGGCGTCGTTCTTTCCAAACTACTTCCTGCTGGTAAGGGGCGCTGTCTTGGGGGATTCGAAGAAGATTCAGATATCCTGGCTGTAGTCTGTAGGGCTGTTTTGTCCAGCTGTTTTGAATGTAGGATCAGCTTGTACTCTGTTTCAGGCAGTCTGGTGTGATCAAACCACATTAGTCTGGAAGGAATCCACATCTTTTCATTTTCTGTGGAAACAAAAATAGAAATCCATTTCCCCAGTAACTTGTCCTTCAACTTAAATTTTGGACTCAAAGCATTTTTTTTTTTTTTAGTTTAATATTTTAAATGTCAATCCCAGTTCCCTCTCCCTCCCTCCCTCCCTCCCTCGTTCCCTCCCCCCAGCCTTACCTCCCTCCTTCCCTCCCTTTTTACTCTCTCTGCCCTCTCACATGCACTCTAAACACCCTCCCCTCCCATCCCCCCACCCCAATTCCATATGTAGGGGAGTGCTATCCAGTTGGGGTCATGTAGATCTGACAGGTCCTGTGAAGTAGGGACTAGGGCTTCTCTCCTGTCTCTAGATTAAGGCAGTTATCCCTCCATGGGGGATATGTTCGCAAAGTCCTTTTGTGCACCAGGGATACATCCTGGCTCCACTGTCTGAGGTCTCTTTGACTGCTCAGACGTTCTGGCTGAGACACATAATCAGGGGGGCCTGAGTCAGTCCCATGCTGGCTTCCCAGCTATCAGTCTAGTGGCCATTAGCTCCTCCTTGTTCAGGTAAGCTGTGTCTATGTGTTTCTGCAGCATGGTCTTGTCCTCTCCATCTGCATCTGGGTTCTAGTTCGACTCAGTGTTTATGTATGGGTGTTTGATCCTGTTTTCAACAGGCATTAGTTGAGGGCTCCATGGAGAAGTTAGTTGTTGATCTCACTCTCCAGGAAGGACATTTATGATAGCCTTTCCACGTGAGCTCAACTTGTTAGTTGGGAGCAGTCTTATAGTTCTCTCGGCCTTTCTTTGTGTTCAATTTTATCTTCAAACCAATATTGGCTCCCTCTTTTATGTTCTCTCTCTCTCTGTCTCTGTCTCTCTCTCTTTCCTATCTACTAGTCCTAACCAGGCTCAATATTCCTGGTCACACATGTTTTCCTTTCCTTCCCCTCATTTTCTTAGGAGAATTCGCTGTCCTCCCTCACTTCACCTGAGCTCTGGTGACTTGTTCCTTGCCAGTTCTGTGAGGGACTTTATATGAATCTCTTAGAATACACCTTGTAGCCTAGTTCATCTGGTGATGTGAATTATAGGCTGGTGATCATTTGATCTAGGTCTAAAATCCATATATGAGTGAGTACATACTGTGTTCCTCTTTTTGTGACTGGGTTACCTCATTCAGGATGGTTTCTTCAAGTGCCATCCACTTGCCTGCGAATTTCAAGATACCATTATTTTTTACTGCAGAGTAGTATTCCATTGTGTAGATGTGCCACATCTTCATTAACCACTCTTCAATTGAGGGGCATCTAGGTTGCTTCCAGGTTTTTGCTATTACAAATAGTGCTGCTATGAACATAGTTGAACAGATGTCTTTGTTGCATGGATGTGAATCCTTTGGGTATATATCTAAGAGGGGGATTGCCGGGTCCTGTGGTAAACTAATTCCCATTTTCCTGAGGAACCGCCATACTGATCTCCAAAATGGCTGTAGGAGTTTGCACTCCCACCAGCAGTGGAGGAGTGTTCCACTTTCTCCACATCCTCTCCAACATAAGTCATCATTGGTGTTTCTAATTTTAGCCATTCTGGCAGGGGTAAGATGGTATCTCAAAGTTGTTTTGATTTGCATTTCCCTGATAGCTAAGGATGTGGAGCATTTTCTTAAGTGTCTTTCAGCCTTTTTGATTTCCTCTATTGAGAATTCTTTCTTCAGTTCTGTACCCCATTTTTTTAATAGGGTTATTTGGTGTTTTGTTGACTAGTTTCTTGAGTTCTTTGTATATTTTGGAGATCAGCCCTTTGTCGGATATACGATTGGTGAAAATCTTTTCCCAGTCTGTGAGCTGCTGTTTGGTCTTGTCGACTGTGTCCTTTGCCTTACAGAAGCTTCTAAGTTTGAAGAGGTCCCATTTATTAATTGTTGCTTTCAGTTTCTGTGCCCCTGGGGTTATGTTCAGGAAGCAGTCTCATATACCAATTTGTTCAAGAGTACCTCCTGCTTTCTCTACTAAGAGGTTCAATGTGGCTGGTTTGCTGTTGAGGTCTGTGATCCATTTGGACTTGAGTTTTGTGCATGGAAATGGACAGGGGTCTATCTGCAGCCTTCTACACACCCTCATCCAATTGTGCCAGCACCATTTGTTGAAGATGCTGTTCTCGCGCCATTGTATAATTCTAGCTGTTTTGTCAAAAATCAGGTGTTCATAGGTGCGTGGATTGATATCAGGATTTTCAATTCGATTCCATTGGTCTACCTGTCTATTTTTATGCCAATACCAGGCTGTTTTCAGAACTATAGTTCTGTAATAGATCTTAAAGTCAGGAATGGTGATGCCTCCTGATGTTATTTTATTGTATAGGGTTGTTTTGGCTATCCTGGGTCTTTTGTTTTGCCATATAAAGTTGATTATTATCCTTCCAAGGTCGTTGAAGAATTGTGCTGGGATTTTAATGGGGATTGCATTGAATCTGTAGATTGTTTTCGGTAAGATTGCCATTTTTACTATGTTAATCCTACCTAACCAAGAGCATGGGAAATCTTTCCAATTTCTGGTATCTTCTTTAATTTCTTTCCTTAGAGTCACAAAATTCTTATTATATAGGTCTTTTATTTGTTTGGTAAGTGTTACACCAAGATACTTTCCAAGCAAATGGAAATAAGAAGCAAGCAGGCGTAGCTATCCTAATATCTAACAAGTTACACTTCAAACCAAAATTAGTCAAAAGAGATGAAGACGGTCATTTCATATTCATATCAGGAGAAATCCATCAACACAAAGTCTCAGTTCTGAACATCTATGCCCCTAATACTTCTAGTTGTTCTTAATAATCAAAACCTGGATTCAGATATGTGATTAATGATGAAAGATCAGAGAAGCAGAGCAGCCAATCCCTAGCTCTCACTTCTACTGAATCCTTAGACCAAAGGGGCGGGCTATTTTGACTCTAGGATTCTTCCCTCAGAAAACAATGAACTTTTGTCTTCTTCCCCTTATATTTCTCTTTCCTCCAACCATAACTACCTCCCAAGTTCAGGAATAAAAGAATGAAGCACCACTTGTCTCTCTTTCTCTTTTAGACTGGATCAATCTGGTGTACCTTGGGACAGCCATGAAATCCACCTGATTATGTCTCCCAACTGCTGGGATGAAAGGGTCCACCATGGCCTGTCATCTATGCCTAACTACTGCATAGCTCCACACTCTATTCTTAAAGCAAGTTTGTTTTTGTTTAGATGTGTTTATGGTTGAAGAAGAGAATCGTTTCAGTCTGCATCGTGTAATGATGGGTGCAAGCTCTGCACATTGCATGGAGTGAGAAAGAGAGTTTGTACTTGTGCACTGCAGGAAGAGAGCTAGGTCGTCTATTGGTGACATTGGTAACTGACATTGAAATCTGTGTCTGACTAGGCTGTGGTGGCTTTTGCCTTTGATTGCAGCACTGAGGAAGTAGAGACAAGTGGATCTCTCTGAGTTTGAGGACAGCGTGGTCTACAGAGTAAGTTCCAGGACAGCAGGGCCACAAAGGGAAACTCCGTTTCAAAGACCTAAATAAATAAATAAATAAATAAATAAACAATAGACAGTTAATGAAAAAAAAAATTTACTAGAAAACAAGAACAAGTTTAATATTAATATTTAGGAAGGAATTCACCGGCACAGTTTAGTGATCAAGGCACAGGATGACAGGAGCCACACAGGGAAATTCTGTCTTAAAAAAAAAAAAAAAAAAAAAAAAAAACAAAAACCAAATAAGTTCCTATTTGTGCAGATCTCTAAAATGTCTAGGTCTAGAGTAAAATCCAGGGCCAAAGGAGGTGCTGGGCTTGCTGTGTCTTTAAGCACACTCTAACCCTTGAGGAAGAGCTCTTGTCACTCAAGCCTCATTAGCCAATCAGGGCCATTGAGCCAACCCTCCAGTCTGAGGTCTGGAAGGAAACTTCCTGGAGCCATGCTGCAGGCTTGCTTTTATATCAGAACAGGCACCAGAGGATTGACTGCTGCTCTGTGAGTGCTGCTGTGGGGAATGTAGGAGAACAGAAGCTGCAGGATGGTGAGTGACAGGATTGGGGGGGGGGTAGAATGGGGAGTCATGAAAGTGTGTTCCTCAGGCCCTCCAGGAGGAGGCTGGTTTGGAATGTGCTGCCACATTCAGTGTTCTGTTAGGCCCATTGTGGTTCTTGCAGCTTCCCCAACCAGGGTGTGGCCTGGGAATATTTTTCCATGTGGGCTGCTTCTGAGGAAAGGATTTCGATTATGCAGCATGGTGAATAAACTTCTTTGTAGTCAGCTCCATTATGCTTTTGGTGCAAGGGTTAGCAAGTTACCAAAAAGTTTGTCCAGTGCCTTCCAGAAGTTCTGCCCTTCACATCTAACATTTGTGGGTCAGATCCATGCAGAGTTATTATCATTTTATTTTTTGCCATCAAAATAACTTTTCTTCTGTTGTTAAAAAATAAATAAAAAGATCTTATTTTACATATCGATCCCAGTTCCCTCTCCCATCCTCCTATTTCCCCCAGCGACCTCCCCATCCCATCCCCCACACATTCCTCTGGGAAGCTGAGTTCTTTAGGAGGATTCATCAAAATCTGTCAAGTCATTTGGATTAGGCCCAGGCCCTCCTCCTTGTCTCTAGGCTAAGGGAGTATCCACATTTGGAGTTAATTTTGTGTATGTTCTAAATGGCATTCTTTTTCTTAATTAACATATATATGGAGTCTCATTTATAGCATGATCTGGAATTTTCTATGTGGAGCAAGCTAGCCCCAATCTCATAGTTAACTGCCTGCCTGTTTCCTAAGGGATAGTTTAAAACAAAGGGAAAATACACACATCTGTAAATGGCATTCTTGTGTTGGATTACATTCTCCCACTGAGCTGTGATGTAGAGGAGTGGAATTATTGATATAAAGGATTTACCAATTCTTGCAATATAGAGAGTCATAAAAAAATATTTAGCTGAGATAGTGCTGCCCCTAAATTAAAAAATAAAAAAGTGAGTTGTGTGCTAACCAGGCATGTTACAGAATAGGATGGAAAAATAGAAATTTATTCAACAGGATACTCCAGACATTTGGCTCCAAACAATGGCAATGGAGAAACCAACGATTTACAAACCCCCAAGAACCACCTCCATAACATTGAGTAGGGCTTTTACAAGTTGTACAAGGTTGCATTACTGGGTTCCAAAGAGCATTATGTGCTGATGTGCCATAAACATCCATTTTATTCTAGAGAAAATCATAGCTCTGTCATATGGGCAAGATGAGCACAGGTGACAACTTTTTGAAAAGAAAACAGAGATGTGTTGAGAGCTGGACAGATCAAGCAAGACTTGCTGTTTAGGTCTTTGCTCATGGAGAAGGAACATAGATCCTTCTGAAACCCAGAGCCAATAACACCCATGGTTTCTAGAATGAGCATTTTTCCATCAGATCTTGAGCCACCAAGAATAAAGTAGAACTCTACCTTTAAAACAAGGAAGATGCTTGGCAGAAAATTCAATTTTCTGGCACCAGGTTCTTTGTGGAGGGGTTGCTTCAAATCATGAGAACAAAACTCTTCCCACCACATGAAGCTGTGGCCCATGGCCACTGGGAGGCTTAGTTGGTAAAGTTTTTGGGAATCCCTGTGTTCCTCTTATACTGCACTTTTTGGGTATCCTTCTCCTGAGTTTGTCCCATTGAATGGTAACTCCTGCTGACTTCCTAGAGTCTGCCATTTCCTTCCATTTTCCCATAGAAGTAGTATGCAAGAAGCTATTCCTCATAAGAAACATACTTAGAATATGGCATGGCTTAAGCAATAACTCCCTATCCCAGCTTTCAACATTTCTTTGTTCTGCCTTCCCTTCTTTTCTAATGTTCTGACACTTCTCCCTTAGGACCTGCCAGTAAAATGTGACCTGCTGTTTCACGTTACTCCTGTACTATGAAATAATTATGGTGCTATCTTAACTATTGAAAGCTTATATTGCTTACTGGCCCAACTTGCAGTATCCTGTCACTTTATAAATTTCTCAACGTATAAGCTGGAGTCAGAATTTGAAAGAACTTAAGGCAACATACATGGAATGTAAAATCTGTATTAGGAATGAGATTTTGGTGGTTAACACCTTTAATCCCAGCACTCAGGAGGCACAGGAAAGTAGATCTATGTGAGACCAAGGCCAGCATGGTCTACCAAGATATTCCTAAGACAACTAAGGCTATTTATTGCACAGAGAATCTCTGTCTCAAAACAAACAAACAAAACCAACAATAACACCAATGCCCCGACCAGCGGGGCCTAGTTATTCGTGGGTCGAGGTGGGCTAGAACCTGAAAATAATGGGAGAGAAAGAAGGAACGAGACCATGCAATCTTTGTCAAGGTCTAACTTTATTAGGCACAAAGAGGGGTTTTTAAAGCAAAGCAGGGAGGAAATGGGAAGGGGTAGCTGTGCTGACTCTGGGGCTCTGGTATTTTCCCAGGCCAAAAATATCAGACCCTAGATGTCTGCCTATCTCAGTTCCTGGTGTCTTATTTCATCTCAGTTCCTGGGTTGAATGGGACATAAATATTAGACCATAAGTGTCTGTTACTGGTAAATAATGTGGGCACATATCACAGTGTTTGACAATCTGTTGAGCAGTCTCTGTAGTTAAACCAAACACTTTTCTTAGACTATTCCTATTTTGATGATGACGCCACCTTCTTAGGGGAGGCTGGAAATGAATCCAATATATAAGGCCATTTTTGCAAAAACTGGAGGAAAGTATAACTACAACAAAAAGCTGTTCATAATCTAGGTGCCAAAGATGGGCTTTTTCAATGCTTTTTAATAGAATTGGATGGCCTCTTTGGCCTTGGTGTAATTTGTCTGGGAGAGGTCTGAGCTGGATCCCCTGGAAGAATATTATATATTGGTCTAAGCTCCCCGTTTTAATGGAGAGAGAGGTGGATCCATTGAACATCTACCAAAAACTTTTTTGCCAATTGTGAAGAGTTTTTAAATTTGAACAATCAATTTGGAGTCTTTGAAGGTGGAGGACAGTCTGTTGGATTCGATAGCCTAGGTATGTGTAAGGAGGTTTCTTTTGAATATTCTCTCGAGCCAAAGTAAATCCATGAGCCTTCAGGTGTAGCACTGACCACGCCCATTGGGGGTTGGAGCGATGGGCGGAGGTGACCTGAGGAAGGAGGTCGGAGGGGGCCAGGAAGGCGCTCTCTCTTTCTGGCGTGACTCGGACAGGAGAGGATCGGGTTGAATTTCCTGGTCTTCATCTGTCTAGGTTGTAAGTTATTTCTCCCTGAATAAACATCTATTCGGCCTATTTGTTTATCCTGATCCTTATTTACCGCAATATTCAGGAGTTCCTGTCATGTAGCAAACACTTTAAGACATCTCTCCTCAGCAGGCGCTGCCAGCAGAATATCATCCATATAATGGATAATGTAAAGATTAGAAAACCTCTACCTGATAGGATCCAGGCAAGCAGCCACATAAGCCTGGCATATTGTAGGACTTTAGCCATTCCTTGGGAGAGCACCACCCATTGAATGTGACGGGTGTGTTTCCCATTAGAAATTGAATCGAAGGAAGGCTAAATGCAAACCTGGGGCTAACTTGGGAGTGCAGAAGAATGGAAAAGAAGCAATCCTTTAAATTAATAACAATTAGATGCAGGGAGGAATTGGGGAGGGGTAACTTTGCTGACTTTGGTGCTCTGGTACATAAATGTCTGTTTATCTCAGTTCCTGGCGTCTTGGCTCATCTCAGTTCCTGGGTTGAATGGAACAGACTGCTTTTTTTAAGCAGTTTTCTGTTTTACCAAGATAAGGTTCAATTAGAGTTTTAATGTGTAAGTAATTCTGCAAGAGGATGTGACTCAAGGCCAGCTCCCAACAGAGTAGGACTTCTGTCTTGTCTCTAGGTTAAGGCAGTATGCTCCATGGGGGATTTGTCCAAGGTCCTTTTGTGCAAGGGATACATCCTGGTTACACTGTCTGAGGTCTCTTATACTGCTCATGCCTTCTGTCTGAGACCCATATTCAGGGGGTCTGAGTTAGTTCCATTCTTGATATCCAGCTATCAGTCTAGGGGCCCCTTATCTCCTCCTTGTTCAGGGCAGCTGTCTCTATGTGTTTATGCAACCTGGTATTGTCCTCTCCCTCTTTATCGGATTCTAGTTTGACTCAGTGTTTAGTTATGGGTGTTTGCTTCTGTTTTCAACAGGTACTAGATGAGGGCTCCATGATGGTGGATAAGTTAGTTGTTGATTTCACTATCTGGGAAGTGCATTCATGGTAGCCTTTGAGGAAAGGATTTCCATCACAGAGCATTGTGTATAAACTTTTCTGTAGTCAGGTCCATTATTCTATTGGAGCACAGGGATGGCAATTTACCAAACAAGAAGAGGTTCTGTTTGTCCAGCACCTTCTAGAAGTTCTGCCCTTCACATCTAAAGTTTAGGGGTCAGATCCATGAGGAGTTACTATCATTTTTTTTTTTATCATTTGCCATCAAAATTGCTTTTCTTCTGTTTTTAAAACAAAATAAATAAAAGATCTTATTTTACATATATCCCAGTTCCATCTCATCATCCCATTCCCCCAAGCGACCTTCCCATCCTATCCTCCATGCATTACTCAGGGAGGCTGAGGTCTTCCAGAAGGGATCATCAAAATCTGTCAAGTCATTTGAGCATTAGCCCAGGCTCTCCCCCTTGTGTCTAGGCTAAGGGAATATCCATACTTAGAGTTAATTTTGGGCATGATCTAAATGATATTCTTTAATTCTTCTTTAAGTGTGTGTGTGTGTGTGTGTGTGTGTGTGTGTGTAATTTTTTGAAATAGGATTTCTCCTTGTAGCTTTGCAGCCTGATTTAGAATTTTCTATGTAGTGCAGGGTAGCCCCAAACTTACAGAGATCTGTGTGTCTCTGCCTCCCTAGTGCTAGGTTAAAGTCAAGTGCCAATAAAGACATGTATATTTGATATTCTTGTGTTGGAACACACTCCACCGTTGAGCTCTTTTGTGGCAGATGGGAATTGTTGATATAAAGGTTTACCAATTCTTGGTGGATAGTTAGTCTCTCAAGGGAATTTAGCTGAGGTAGTGCTGCCACTAAAATAAAAAAAAAAAATGAGTTTCATGCTAACCAGTCATGTTAGAGATTAGGATGCTAAAATATGCATTTGCTCTCCAGGATATTCCAGATATTTTGCTCCAAATCATGGCAATGGACTAAGCACTGATTTACAAACAGCCCCAATGCCCATCTCCTTTCCATGGAGGAAGGCTTTTACAAGCTGTTCAAGGGTGCATTACTGGGTCACAATGAACATTAGGACCTCGTGTGCCATAAACATCCATTTTCTTCTTGAGAAAATCATGGCTGTCATATGAGCAAGATGAGCCCATGTGACAAGTGTTTGAAAAGGAAAATAGTGATGTGTTGTTGGCTGCTCTGAGCAAGCGAGAATTTTTGTCTAGGGCCTCACTCATGAAGAAATAACATAGCTCCATCTGAAACACAGGAAAGTGCTTGTCAGAGCAAATAACAGCCTCAGGGTTCTAGTCTTAGGTGTTCATCCTTTGAAACAAGGAAGATGCTTGGGAGAGAGTGCAATTGTGTATGACCAGGGCCTTTGTGGAGGCTTGCTTCAGATCCCAAGAACACAACTCTTCCCACTACATTGAGCTCTGGTTATTGGGCCCATCACAACTGAGGTCTTAGCTAGTAATGTCATTGGGATTCCCTTTGTTCCCCCTGCACTGCATTATTTGAGTAGCATTCTCTTTGTCCCTTTGAATGGTAACTCCTGTTGACTTCCTAGAAGCCCCCTACTTCCTTCCATTTCCACATGGGAGTAGTATACAAGACACTATTCCTCACAATAAGCTTACTCGGAATAAGACACAGCTTCAGGAAAACCTCCCTGACCAAGCTTGCATCTTTTCTTTGTTCTGCCTTCCCTACTTTTCTCATCTTCTGGCACTTCTTCCTAAGGACCTGTCAGTAAAGTGTGATCTGCTGTTTCATGTTCCTCCTGTACTATGAAATAATTATGGTGCTATCTTTTGTGTTGAAGGATTATATTGCCTTACTAGCCCAACGAGCAGTAACCTGTCACTATTTAAATTCCTGAAATTATAAGCTGGAGTCAGTCATTGAAAGAACTTAAAGATGGCAAAACATGTCGAATGCAAAATCTGTTTTAGGAGTCAGGTTGTGGTGGTCCACGCCTTTAATCACAGCACTCAGGAGGCACAGGCAAGTACATCAATGTGAATCAAGTTTAGCATGTTCTACACAGGTACGTCTGAGATTCTCTCTTCCATCTCTTGAATTCTATTGGTTATGCTTGTGTCCGTAGTTCCCGATTTTTTGCCCAGCTTTTCAATTTTCAGCATTCCTTTGGTTTGTGTTGCCTTTACTTTCTCAATTTCAGTTTTCAAGTTTTGAACTGTTTCCTTCACCTGGTTAATTGTTTTTTTCTTGGCTTTCTGTACTTTCCATAAGAAATTTGTTCATTTCTTCCACTTTTTTTGGTTGTTTTTTCCTCCATTTCTTTAAGGGATTTTCTCACATCTTCTTTGAGGGCCTCTATCATTTTTATGATGGTAATTTTTAAGTCGTACCCTTCTGCTTCTTCTGCTTTGTTGTTGTGTTCCATTCTAGTTGGTGTAGATTCCCTAGATTCTGGTGGTGTCATGTTTGTCTTTCTGTTGTTAGGTGTTCTCTTGTATTGCCTTCTTCCCATAGCTTCTTCCAGTAGGTGTTGGTGGTGTCTCCCCCCCTCTCTCTATGGTACTTCCCCGATGGGCTTATGTGGGTCTGAGATTCAATATCTGTAGCTCTGTGTGGTCCAAGCTCTCTAGGAGGTTTCTCCACAGACCGGGATCCAGGGATGGGGTCAAGGATGAGGATCCAGAAGAAGATGCCAGCAGGTACTCACAGTGGTCCTCTGGCCAATAGCTCTGGCCAATAGCTCTGGCCAATAGCTGGCGGAAGAGGGCAAGGGCTGAGCTGGAACTTGAGAAGGTTTTGCAGGATGGTGGGATCTCCCTGGAAACTGGCGCTCTCCAGCTGAGACCTCATTCTTTGGCAGAGGCCAGGATTTGGTGGTCAAGGATCTTGCCTGCAGGAACTCTGAGTGGACCCACAGAGATAGGCGGATATCTGGGAGGGCCCCGGGACTCCAGCAGAGGACTGGAGGCGGGGGTCAGAGACCAAGCCAGTGGAAATTACGGGTGGTCCCGCATGGATAGTCAGGTCTCCTTTGTTCAGAGTTGCTCCTAGAAGTCTCCGAAGTAGGGTGGACTGTTGGCTCCACCCTCTGTCCCAGTGCTTAACCCCTGGTATCATTTTTATAGATTTCTTTTATTTATTTATTTATTTATTTATTTATTTATTTATTATTTTTTTTTTTGAGACCCAATTTCTTTGTGGCTCTGGAGCCTGCCCCAGACTAGATCTTGTAGCCCAGGCTGATCTTGAACTTACAGAGATAGGCTTCCCTCTGCCTCCTGAGCACTAGCATTAAATACATGTGCCACCACCACCCAGATATTGGTATCTTTTTAAATGTCTTTTTTAAACATATTAATGCTTTTATCTCTATTTTGCTGTACTCCTCTTTCTTAGATTTTACTTATTTAATTCCTTTTCTCAAGTGATGTTGATGATTGATTTCTGATTAGAGCAAAGTCTCTTGTAACTTTGGCTTTTCATATGCTGAGCTATTGAGAATTGCTTTGAACTCCTCATCCCGCTTCTCCTTGACAGTGCTGGGAAGAAAATCCTACATGTCCTTCTAGTCTGGCCTTTGACTTGTCACTGAGAAGTAAAATAGACCAGAAAATGAGTGAACTCCTTACATGTCTGATTATTGTGGCAACATATAAATGAAGCGGGATTTATGCAAGAATTGAGTACATGACCCACTTTGATACTGGTGGAGTCACAGTGCAGAATGTGACAGGCAGGGTGGAGGCTGAGATTTCCTCCTTTATCAGTAGTCGAGGTGAGCAATGTAGAATTAGATAATCATTCCTAGATAATCCATAATTGTCCCAGTGGGTAGTTTCTTGGAATCCATGGATAAGGGCTATCAAGAATCTGGATGGAGAGAGACCGTAACGTGAATACAAATTGCTATAGTTACAGTATTCAGCCAAAACAGGTCCGGGTGAACTGTTGTGGACTAGGTAACAGGACTGTTACTTTTTGTGGTTGTAGATGTACAGTCTGAGAGAAAAGTTTTGAGAAATCCTTGTTGTGCTCTAAGAGAAACCCCTAGTCTCTGGAGCACATGACCATGAAGCGATTTCCAGCTTTTCAAAATATTTTTTTTTTTAGAACATAACTGCATCATATCCACATACTCTTTTCTGCCCCCAAGCCCTAGCATGATTCCTCATTATTTTCCAATTCACAGCCTGCTTTTCTTAAACAGGATTTACACACTGAAAACAGTGAACATTTGAAGTTTTCATGCCCAACTATGTGGTCAAGAGTTAAAAGCCATGAACAATAAGTGTGTAATAGAATGTGCACACAAAAGACACTGTGATTTTCCCAATGAGCAGTTTGTGTTCCAGGACAGTAGAAGAATGTATACTAAAACACAAACTTTCTTGACTAGGCCCCTGTCTCCTGGGTAGGTAGTGCAGAGCTACAAGGACTGTGCAACATGAGTCATTGACTTCTGATCCCCTGGTAGGGGGGCTGCAAAAATTATAGGTCAAACTGTGTGGTCCCAGCCAATTTGGGACTCTGAAAAGGCTTCTTTCCAGGACTCCCTTTTCCTTCTGCCCTATTGAGATTTAAGGAAGAACACAGGTTACACCATTTTAAGTGTAGGATTTTTAAAGCAGGTATGCTCAGCTGCCATTTCTGGAATGATTTGTATGGACTCTGAGACAGACTGGTTCTTTTCATCCATGAGGTAACCTGGGCAATTGCCCCTGTCTTCTGAGTCTTCCCATTCATGTGCTTCTTGGTTTGCTAGAGACTCTGTAGCCCTGGCATGGGAGGATGTGCTGCATATTACATAACTGTCCAGTATGCACATGCATGCAATGCCGTTTGTGTGCAGTGGTGGCTGACACTGGAAAACTGAAGTCTTATTTCTTGAAGTTCTGTATATTCCATTCCACTTTCAGGTTTGTCTTCTAAATATTTTAGAAAGCATTAAAAAAATGATGATCTGTATGTCTATAAGCCATACAAGATCATAATGTTTTTAAATCTATGCTACCTCCCCTTATAAGACATGTTACATGAAATTTAATTCCAGGGGACAAAAGGAGTCCCTGTTCTGCAGAGATTTCTCAGGTGGGTATGGTTTTGGGTAGCGAGTTAGGTCAGGGTCCTAATGTTGGGCCATCTAACATGTGGCAGGAAAGCAGATTTTAAAATATTCTTCCATGTTATTTGTGGAATGGGCATCAGTGGGGATGGCTCCAGAGTCATAGCAGATGATGAGCTCCTTTTGCATAGAGAGCTCTAGAGCAGGGACCTCCTGTCTTTGGAATAGATATCCATAGCTGCAGGGTCAAAAGTGTTGAATGGTTACTTTGGGTTGATTTAATTGGGGTGTTGAAGTCTGATTATTTAATCTCTGTACACATGGTTTCATAGGTATTTGGATAACATTGATCAAGATCAAACTTTTCCTAGCAAACTTTCTTTTGTACTTTATATTAATAGTTGATGATATTTTCTGGCCTTTGTTCTTGGGTTATTCTATTTCTTTTATTATTTTACAAATATTGTTCGTATTTTTATTGTTGTAACTTTGTGGTAAGTATAAAAGTCATATTGTGTCAGTTTTTGTACTGTGTTTTCATAATTACATTGAGCATCCTGTGTATTTTCGAAGAAAAATGTAAAGTATTCATAGGCAATACCCTGGTCAGGGAAGCTGCTAGGACCACAATGGCCTAGCAGGACACTGAATGTGGCAGCATACTCCAGTCTAGCCTCCTCCTGGAGGGCCTGCCAAACCGACTTTCATGAATACCCACCCCACCCTCCCCACCCCCTTGCTTACCATACCTCATGTTCTGTGCTTATCCATGCTCTCCAATAAATTCCCCACAGCAGCACTCACAGAGCAGCAATCACTCCTCTGGCACCTGTTCTGATATAAAACCAAGCCTGCAGCATGGCTCCTGGAAGTCTCCTTCAAGACCTGAAACTGGCAGGGTTGCTTAGTGTCCCTGGTTGTCTAGTGAGGCTTGAGTGACAAGAGCTCTTTCTCAAGGGAAGAGTTTTCTTATACACACAGAAAGCCCCGAACCTCCTTTGCCCCTGGCTTCTACTCTAGACCTAGACATTTCAGAGATCTGCACGAACAGGAACTTATTTGTTTGTTTTGTTTTTTGATTTTTTTTTTTTTTGAGACAGAATTTCCCTGTTGGTCCCTGCTGTGCAAGAACTCACTCAGTAAACTGTGCTGGTCAATTCCTTCCTAATTATTATTATTTGATGGGAGATGTCATTCTCTATATGTTTCTCATACTGGTTAATAATAAAGCACTGTTGGCCAATAGGAAAGGAAGGTAGGAGGGACTAGGAGACAAGGAGGAAATAGGAAGTAGTAAGGAGAGTCAAGATGGAGAGTCTGAAGAAAGCAGTATGCCTCCGGCTCCCCGGTAAGAGAAATACATAGATCAGCAGAAATGGGTTAATAATTAAGACAGGGCTAGCCAATAAGAAACAAGTAACCAGGCCAACAGTATTGTATCGAATACAGAGTCTCTGTGTAGTATTTGGGGCTGGTGGCATGGCGGTGGGACAAGACCAGCGGCGGCAGGCGGAAAAAACATACTCCTTATAATTATTAATCTTGTTTTTGTCACGTTCTAGTAGATTTTTCTCATTACTTGTTCAATATTAATTAATTAATTAATTAATTAATTAATTAATTTTGGTGTTTGATACACAGTTACCCTGTGTGACCCTGCTGTTCTGGAACTTACTCTGTAGACCAGACTGTCTTCAAACTCACAGAAATCTACTTTCTTCTACTTCCTGAGTGCTGGAATCAAAGACGACAGCCACCACTGCATAGTCAGACACAAATTTCAATGTCGCTTCCTCATGTCACCATTAAATGGTCCAGCTCTCTTCCTGCATGCACAGACTCAATCTCTCTTTCTTCCTCCACATAATGTGTAGAGCTTGCTCAGACCATTGTACAATGCTGACTGAAATGATTCTCTTATTAAACAGATGGAAGACTCCCCAGAATATTAAAATATAGGGAAATTTTTTAGGACACAAGTGATGTTTGTTCTGTGCTATCTTGCTGAGGTCAGGAGACCTGAGGGGACTTTTTACCTGGTTGTTACAGGTACCTCAGAAAACCATGAGAGAAAGGCATGAGCAATATTACAAACAAGATGATACAATTTTCTCCTGACAGACGCCAGGGATATTGGTCAATTGTATTGGAGTTTTATTCCTGAAATTAGAGTCAAATTCTTGAGAAGTGAATAATAATAACAAGTGTCATCTGCATGATAAGCTGAATACTCAAAGAGTGTGGCTGAGAAAAATGTCTTTATCTATGAGGACTATGGTGAACCAACACAGGTTCCTCAGTAGGAAGGTGAGGAAACAGCTGCATTACTCGATGTTTTCTGTTAGAGTAGGATTGGTAGAACATATCTCTCTATGTGTATAGAACGTGACTTTATTGGAATGTCTTACAGGCTCTGGGCCAGCTAGTACATTTATTGCAAAGAGAATCTCTGTCTCAAAAAAAAAATCCCAACAATAACAACAAAAGTAACCATCTGTTGTAGGTTCTTTCCTCTTTGCTCATAAGCCAGAAATGAACACAATTTGTCATTGCACACATATTTCTTAATTTATTTCTTATGTCTATGGGCAATGCCCTTCTGTCATCTTGATTACTCCTTCTTACACTAAGTGACTGTATGTCCTCAGTCGGTTTTTGGGACCAAGCTTCTTAAAAAAATTATTTGTGGATACCAATTATATTTATGGATATATTTAATAAACAGAACTCATTAATTTGTAACACTGTTCATTAAATGAAAATATAATTCTCTGAATCATAGCAGGAGATTACCCCATACGTATAGAAAGCTCTAGACTGTGGGGTGTCTCTATTAGTAACAAGTATCAATAGCTGGAGTGTCAGAAACCGAACAGTGTAAATATCCTTTTGAGTTTTGTATGAGTCTATGTATTTAAGTTCTGAACACATAGAATCATGGGAAGCTGAGTAACATTGCTCAAGATCTAAGTTTATCTGGATGAGTTTCCCTTGTATTTTTGAGAGTAAAGTTGGCAGTATTTACCTCTTATTGTTCTTTTCTTTTTCACTTCCTCTCTTTGTTCTTTCCCAAATATTGTACACCTCTCAATCACTGCATGTTTATATTAGGTATAGAAGCCATGCTGTGTCAATATATGTACTATGTTTTTCATAATCCTCCAGAGATTCTAACTGTTTCCCATTTTCCTGAATCTTTCGAATCAGATATACTCTTATAAAGTGTCAGGAATATAATTTGCACTGTATTCAGTTAATGTGGCAAATTTATCTCATACAGAATATAAATATTAACTCACCAAGTTCTCATTGGTCATTTACTTTTCTCTTCATGTACTCTCTGTTATTCTTATTGTTTTCAATCTGGAAATGCCATTTACTGTTTTTCCTAAAAAGTTCAATGGGTCTTGGATGGTGGCACAGCACATATTCTACTTGGGGATGACCTGAGTTCATACCCCCAAACCCAAAATTCTAGGCTCAATACAACCTCACCTCCAGATGCAGTGTTTCTGACAACCTCTACTATGGTATGTAATAAGTACACATGGGAAACATCTCTCACACACAATCTGAATATACAAAAACTAGGAATGAATTTGTTTTCAAAATCTTTGTTACTTAAAAAACAATGAGTGCAAAACCAGTCACTTTTAGTACATGATTCTAATAATGTAATGCTTCATTTTTTAAGTTTCATTTAAAGTTTTATTTTCATTTTACATACCATACACTCCCTTCCTCCCCATCTTCTTCTCCAATTTCTCTCCCTTCCCTTCCACCCTTTAGTAGTCAGAGAGGGTAATGCCCTCATTCAGGACTCACCAAAGTCTGGCATACAAAGCAGAGGAAGGACCAAATCACTCTATTGTTTATCAAGACTGAGCAAAGTATCTCACTATAGGGTGCGGATTCCAAAAACACAGTTCAAGCAACTGGGATGGATCATGGTTTCACTTTCAGGGGCCCCCTAACAGATCAAGTCACCTAAGTGTTTACTACTTTCAGAGGGTCCAGTTTGTTGACATGAATGTCCTCCAGCTGTAAGTGAATATTCTGTGAGTTCCCACTAGTGAAAGAAGATGTGGTGTGGCTTTGTTGGAGTGGCCTTCTCCCTGTTAGAAGAATCACATCATTGTAGGATCAGACATGAGGTTTCTTATTCGCAGAATACTGCCCAGTGTGTCAGACAACTCCCTGTTGCCTCTGAGTAATGCTGTAAGGACTATAACATCAAGGACTGCAGCAGCACGCATGCTGACATGCCTGCTGCCATGATGATTAACTGAAGCTCTGAAATTCTAAGTGTGACACCTCAATTAAAACTTTTCTTTGTAAGAGTTTCCCTGGTCCATGGTATCTCTTAACAGCAATGAAAACCTAACAAAGACAGATGTTGTTTCAACGTCCTTCAGTATTTCTGTGATAGGCTGTGCCTATTGTACAATTTATTTCTGATGTGTTCTCAGTAGTGTTGTTCTGGTAGCTTGCCACTTCCTTTATGTCTGTTTATAGGGATTTCTTTCTCAGGGCTATATGCTAATTAAAGGGCCAAGAAATGTCGCATGTGAACCTCCTATTCAGTTTCCTACTAAATGGATCATGTGAATGCATTATAATGTCCATGTCATGAAATAAGTGTGCAAGGCTCCAGACTTACATGAGTATGTTGTCAAAGTTGTTTATATTTACATTGTGAGTATCATATTTCTTTGTCAAACATGTTTGGGTTATTGTAGGTTGCAGTGACCTATGACGATGTGTACATCCATTTCACTCAGGAAGAGTGGGCTTTGTTAAATCCTTCTCAGAAATGTCTCTACAGAGATGTGATGCTGGACACCTACAGGAACCTCACTGATACAGGTAAGATTGAAATTTCCTTCATGTTTTAAAATAAGGGACCAAATATTTCTTGGTTATTGATACTATTCTGTAATTTTGATTGAGGAAAAGGAAACTTGGTTGAATGAAGCATGGTTCTAAGGTTCACTAAAGTTATTAATTTAAGTTTTGTACAATTTACAATAATACATTGTATGCTTTCTGTTATTTCAGGCTACATTTGGGATGACCATAACATGGAAGATCATTGTCCAAATTCTAGAAGACATAGAAGGTAAATTTTCACGTGTAAATTTATGCAAATTTGGCTCTGAAGATATTTTAATGTATTCTGGAAATTTTATTGAAGAGACACACAAAAAGAATTAAAAAAAAAAATTAAGAAGATCAAAGTTGAAAAAACCACAGCTTAAAGTATAGTGATGGTTCTCATTTTCTAACAAAACCATGTACCTCAGTGAAAGGTAGCTCTTCTGTGTTTGCAAGGTATTCATGTAAAAAGAGAAGGAAACAATGCCTTCACAGATACCACCATTTGAATTATAGCACCTGGAGATCTATGATACAGATATGCCAGTCTGTTGAGTTTAATAATATTCAGATATTTTAAACAATATATTTCTTGTATAGGTGATAATTATATGTCCAAGACTTTCTAAGAAAAATGTGTATAGTTAATCAAGCATTACTTCTATATTTGTGACTTTGCTATGTATATAGAAAGGGTCAGTTCATGAGTATCAAGAAGGTTTTTGTGGAGAAACCTTAATCCCTGACACACATGTCTGTGAGCAAAAGAAAATCAAATTGCATGAGTGCAAAGTGGAAACTTTTTCTTTGTTATTCTTACTTTAATAAGTATATCATATGTTGAGTTAGGTAGTTGTGACCCATGCCCTTAATTCCAGCATTATTGATGAAGAACAAGGTGGATCTCTTAAGTTTCTGATCAGCCTGATCTACAAAGTGAGTTCGAGGCTAGCCAGGCCTACACAGAGATATTCGGTATCAGAAAACGTAGGGAAAAATAAAGACGATATGATACTCTAAATGCAAGCCATGTGAATTTAGAATGTAGAAAGAAGCAACATACGTCTCTCTCTTAGGACATTGAGAAGAAATGAAAGATGATTACTAGCCCCCACTTTGAGGATATTTGTTGAGTGTGAAAGAAGTTTAAAATTTATTAGTATTCCAACATCATCTGAAAGATATGAACAAACTCCCACTGAAGTAAATCCCAATGACAATTGGAATGGGTGAATGCTTCCATTTTTACTGGTATATTTGGCCAATGAAGTATAATTCATACTGTGGAAAAACTGATAAATGCAATAAGTATGTTAAAGCTCTGAGTTGTTTTCAGTCCTTTTCAATTATGTGAGAATTCTCATGTAAATAGATGCCATAAATGTGGCCCGTGAAATAAAAGCTCTTACTCTGAATCACAAGTATCTTCAAAGAAAACAAAACAACACCTCATGAGGGAAGCATTATAAATGTAAAACTTAAGATCGGATTCTTGTTCACAATTGGCCAAGTTATAAATTTATTTTATAAATATACTGTTTCTTAATATCATGCATGTGGTAAAGTTTTACATGTGCTAATTATCCTTGCTGGAATGAAAAAAGCCATAAGGTTGTTAATCCTGTGAATATACGCAATGAATGTGTGAAAAACTTTTTATGTTACAGGCATCTTCAAAGGCTGGAAAAATTTCATACTGGAGAGATACCATATAGATGTCTTCAGTATGGTGAAGTCTCTGAATGTCACAGTTTCTTCCAACTCTGTGAAAGAACTCAAATGGTAGAGAAAACCTATGAATGTAGTCAATGTGGTAAATTATTTGCAAGACATACTATGCTTAAAAGACATATTAGGACGCATACGGGACAGAAAACACAAGACTGTAAAAAATGTGGTAAAGTCTTTTCCCTATGCAGTAATCTCAAAAAACATAAAAGAACACATACTGGAGAGAAGCTGTATGAATGTAAACAATGTGGTAAAGGATTTGCAAGTAATGGTCACCTTAAAAGACATATAAGAACACATACTGGAGAGAAACCATATGCATGTAATCAATGTGGTAAAGCGTTTTCACAAAAGAGCACTCTGGTGTGTCATAAAAGAACCCATACTGGAGAGAAACCCTATGAATGTAATCAATGTAGTAAAGCTTTCACAACACATGGGTGGCTTAAAAGTCATATATTAACACATACTGGAGAGAAACCCTATGAGTGTAATCAATGTGGTAAAGCATTTGCGAGTAATGGTCAGCTTAAAATACATATAAGAACACATACTGGAGAGAAACCCTATGCATGTAATCAATGTGGTCAAGCTTTTTCACAAAAGAGCAATCTGGTGTGTCATAAAAGAACCCATACTGGAGAGAAACCCTATGAATGTAATCAATGTAGTAAAGCTTTCACAACACATGGGTGGCTTAAAAGTCATATATTAACACATACTGGAGAGAAACCCTATGAGTGTAATCAATGTGGTAAAGCATTTGCAAGTAATGGTCAGCTTAAAATACATATAAGAACACATACTGGAGAGAAACCCTATGCATGTAATCAATGTGGTCAAGCTTTTTCACAAAACAGCACTCTGGTGTATCATAAAAAAACCCATACTGGAGGGAAACCCTATAAATGTAACCAATGTAGTAGAGCTTTCACAACACATGGGTGGCTTAAAAGTCATATATTAACACATACTGGAGAGAAACCCTATGAGTGTAATCAATGTGGTAAAGCATTTGCAAGTAATGGTCAGCTTAAAATACATATAAGAACACATACTGGAGAGAAACCCTATGCATGTAATCAATGTGGTAAAGCGTTTTCACAAAAGAGCACTCTGGTGTATCATAAAAGAACCCATACTGGAGAGAAACCCTATGAATGTAATCAATGTAGTAAAGCTTTCACAACACATGGGTGGCTTAAAAGTCATATATTAACACATACTGGAGAGAAACCCTATGAGTGTAATCAATGTGGTAAGGCATTTGTAAGTAATGGTCAGCTTAAAATACATATAAGAACACATACTGGAGAGAAACCCTATGCATGTAATCAATGTGGTAAAGCTTTTTCACAAAACAGCACTCTGGTGTGTCATAAAAGAACCCATACTGGAGAGAAACCCTATGAATGTAATCAATGTGGTAGAGCATTTTCATGTGTCAGCAGTCTCCATTATCATCATAGA
This sequence comes from Phodopus roborovskii, assembly GCF_943737965.1. Lineage (NCBI taxonomy): Eukaryota > Metazoa > Chordata > Mammalia > Rodentia > Cricetidae > Phodopus > Phodopus roborovskii. The sequence continues at coordinate 82,144 of NW_026125723.1, forward strand.
ACACATACCGGAGAGAAACCATAAGTATGTAGTCAATGTGGTAAAGCATTTGCAAGTAATGTTCTTCTTAAAAAACATATAAGAACACATACTGGAGAGAAACCCTATGAATGTTATCAATGATGTAAAGCATTTGGAAGGAATGCTCAGCTTAAAATACATATAAGAACACATACTGGAGAAAAACCCTATGTATGTAATCGATGTGGTAAAGCTTTTTCACATCACAGCACTCTAGTATGTCATAAAGGAACACATACTGGAGAGAAACCCTATTATGTAATCAATGTGGTAGAGCATATTCCCGTGTCAGTACTCTCTAGTCTCATCATAGAACACCTCGTGGGCAGAAACCCTATGGATGTAAGCAATGTGGTAAATCTTTTACATGACACAGCCATCTGATACATCATAAAAGAACACATACTGTAGAGAGACCCTATGATTATAATCAAAGTCATAAAATTTTTCCAACACATGTGCTTAAAAGTCATATAAGAACACATACTGGAAAGAAGCCTTATGAATGCCATCAGTATGGTAAAGCATTTGCACATCCCAGCCATCTCTTAAGTCATAAGAAATGCATACTTGAAAGACACTGAATGTATCCCATGTGGTGAATCCTTTCTATGTATCATTAGTCTTTATAATCACACACAAAAAAATCATAGTGTATGGAAACCCTGTACATGTAAGCATTGTGGTAAAGTTGTGCACTTTACTTATCGCAATAATCTTTGTGGTCCAAAGAAAACTCTTATAGAAAGGAATCTTACTAGAAAGGATGTGGTATGATCGTCAGCCAACACACATTGTGTTACATAGGATTCTGGAAAGAAGAATATCGGAAAAGTTTGAACAGTCAGTTCAAGCATTGCAATATCTCTGTTTTGCTCTTAAAAGCAAAGTCACGTGGACAAAAGCCCTAGGAATTCACTGATAAGGGAACCCTGTTTCATTGTAATACTTGTCTTTATTTAAACAAAAACCTCATTCAGATTGATTGACTTCCATAAGCCCAATCCTTCATGCTTGCTTTCTTTTACATGAAGCAAATCATGTTGTAGGAAACCTTTGAAGACTTTAAGACCATCAACATGTGGGTTACACAAATGAGTCCTCTTAAGAGAAAATATTCGCACTTTGAAATCTATTCAGAGATTCCATTTAATTTTAATTATGTGATGTCAGTGTGTGAGTTTCTGACTGACTATGGTTTTTTAAAAGCGGTTACACCCTTGAGTATTCCTGTAGGAGGAACTACAGTATGTTCTCAGAAAATGGATATAGGTCATAGCAATGAACTTTTCATAATTTTGTTCATCTGTATTTCTTACCTGGTACATATTTTAAATCCTTTTTTTATCATCTTGATATCAGGTAATAGGGAAGCAATCTTGGAAGAGAAAACCCACATCATGCGTATAATTTTGTGAACATGTGAGACATCACACTTGACTTTAGTCTTAATAAATAAAATTGATTCATGTAGAGATGGTGTGTTACTGAGTTCAATAGAATGAAGACAAATGATAAATGAGTTTATTATTTGGGAACAACATAAACAGATGATAATAAAGAACTGTGGAGTTGATCCAGCTCAGGAGGATGCAGTCCCTGCCTTTTTGATTTGATCTGCAACATGGGAGAGAGAAGTGAGAGACAGAGAGATGGAAAGGGAGTGAAAATTGAGGGAGGGGGATTAAGAGTTACAGACAGATTGGGAATGAGTGAGTGTCCACCTCAGTGTTCTCAATCTTCTCTTCATGTACACAGAACCAAAGGTACTGCATAAGAAATAACTTTTAACTCTATGAGATGATCTTGAAAGACAAAAAAAGTAATGTTAAACCTGGAAACCAACATCTGTTCCTTGGAATTTGCAAACTTCATCTCACAAGGCCCTGAGATAACAAGAATTCACACTGCTCCTCCTTTCCTGTGAGTCAGCAGGTGGTGAATAGTGTCTTTAGGAAACAAAGAGATAGCTTTAACTCTGGCTTGCCCAGACAAAATTAATTAGCACACCCTGAGGTCCTAAGGTCTGTTGACCCTAATAGCAGACCGTCCAGCCTCCAAGGGTCATATACTCAATGGACAAAGGGTCCTACCCCCTCCCTAAGATTGTGAGTTTGCCTTTAAAAAACACCTGGGCCCAGGGGAGGGGGCTTCTCTCTAGCCTGCGTGTCAGAGGAGCCCGTTTGCACAAATGTTTCCTGTAAATTAAAGCCTCTTGCGTGTTGCAGCAACTGGACTGGACATTGAGTTCTTGGGGTACCGACCGAAACTGGAAGACTCCTCATTCTGAGGGTCTTACATTTTGGAAGTTCCACCAAGATCCGGTCGACCCCCAGTCTCAATTCCATTGCCAGTTGGAGGTAAGAAAGAGCTCGCAACCTATATGTTTGATGTATGCCTGATGCATCTGATGCTACATGTTTTTGACTCGAGTACTTGAATCTGTGCCTAGCCTTCAGAAGACTTGTATGTTATGTGTTTTTGACTCGAGTATTTGAATCTTTGCCTGGCCTGCACAGGACTTTTACAGGACTACAGGGGGAAGCAGACGTGTCCTGAGACCCTTGGTCCCACCCTGGATGAAGTCCAGGGTTGTTTGGAGGAGGGAAGGAGACGAAGGTTCTCTTCTCCAGGGGACAGCAGGCCTCTGGACTTGCTTCCCTCCCGCTTTGTAACTTTGGTTTGGGCACTGTTTGTCTGCCGCGCGGATTTGTCCTCTTTGTCGGATTGTTCTGTGTTTTTTGTGTCCTTCTGTTCATACTGTTTATGTCCATTTCTATTCTCCCCATGGGTCAAAAACTAACTACCCCACCTAAGTTTGACTTTAGATCCACAGGAGAGCAGGGCTGGAGACCCAGCTAGACAATGAGCGTGCTCATCCCCTGCCCTCAGGAATGTGGCAGGGCAGCCAGAGCCACTGGGGCTGAGCTTCAGCTGAATAGCCATGGCCGCGAATGGCCTGGGCAGATCCATGCTGGAATGGAGGGACAGGGATATGACTTATGACCCTGCCACTGCACATGTTTGGTTCCCAACATCAGCCTCCAGGGCTGACCCTTCTCCCCAGATCTTTGTAATTGGAAAAACTAACCACCCCCTTTTTGGAGTTCCTTATGTTCTCTCTCTAGGCTATTTGAGATGATTATCAACAATTTCTGCTTGAGGCTAGAAAAATATCCCTGGGGCCGATGGGCGGCCAGCGCAGCTGAAAAAAAAAAAAAAAAAAAAAAAAAAAAACAAGATTGACTTGGGATTCCTTTTGAGGTGCCCCAGTTGGGACTTCAACACTGCTGAAGGTAGGGAGACCTTAAAAATCTATCGCCAGGCTCTGGTGGCAGGTCTCTGAGGTGCCGCGACATGGCCCACCAATTTGGCTAAGTTAAAGAGAGCACTTTTTGACACTACTTCAGAAGCCCAGAGAGCTTCGGTGGCTCTGGTCTTCATGGGGAAATTGGGCCCCAGATATTAGGAAGAAACTCCAGAGACTGGAAGAGTTAAGAGACAGAGAAAGTGTATTGAAGGGACAGAGAAGAGGAGAGAAACGAAAGACAGTAGAGAGACAGAGAGCAGAGAAAAAGCGTGACAGAAGACAGGAAAAGAATTTCACTAAAATACCTTGGCTGCAGTGGTTAAAGGAAAAAAAAATAGAGAGAGAGAAAGTTAGGAAATTTAAAACAGGCTAGGGAACCTGGGCAACAGGACTCCACTTGACAAGGAGGAACAGTGTGCATATTGTAAAGAAAAAGGACACTTGGCAAATGACTGTCCCAAGAAGACAAGGTCTCGAAGGTCCTAGCCCTAAGAAAGGATAAAATTAAAGGGAGATGGGGTTTGGACTACCCGAAGAACAGTGGACCTTGGCATGGGCCGGGTACCCCACTCGTTCGAGCCACCAGCCAACTGCCTTTTGCCTTTGAATGGAAGGACACTGACACGTGCAGAACTAGGCAGCTCATCTAGAGCTGAATGTCCCAAAGGTTTAAAATTCCCCAACGATGGCCAGGCAAGTAGGAGAATTTCTGGAGACATCTGGGTTTTGCAGGCTGACTAAGGAAAAAATTCTCCTGGACCCCAGAGCACCAGGAGGCATTTGATGCCATTAAAAAGGCCCAGCTGAAAGCATCGGCTCTAAGCCTTTTGATGTAACTAACCTTTTACCCTTTATGTGGATGAGCATAAGGGGGTCTCCTGGGGAGTTTTAACCAAATCCCTAGGGCCTTGGAACAGACCAGTTGCTTATCTGTCAAAGAAGCTTGATCCTGTAGCAAGGGGAGGGCCTGTCTATCAAAAAGATATCACTGCTGACAAGTTGACTTTGGGGCATAAAGCAACATTAATAGCCCCCATGCATTGGAGAGCATTGTCTGGCAGCCGCCAACTGATGATGACCAATGCCCGTGTGACCCACCACCAAAGCCTGCTTCTCACTGAGAGACTGAGTGGATTGTGTTCGCTCCACCAGCTAGCCTCATCCCACCACTCTTCTGTCTGTGGAGACTGGTGAACCGGGGATTCATGACTGCCATCAACTGTTGGTTAAAGAGACTGGAGTTTGCAAAGATCTTAATGACATCCTGCTGGCTGGGGAGATGATGACCAGTTCACTGCCATAAAAGGTAAAGAAAGGACTGGGGCAGTGGTACTGCTAGACGAAGAGAAGTCCATAAACATTAACAGGCAACAGGTATGCTTTTTCAACTGTTCATGTGCATGGGACTGTCTCAACTGTTTGGCTAAAAAAAATTACTGAAGAAAATTTTCCGAAGATTCAAAATACCTAAGGTAGTAAAATCAGAAAATGGTACAGGTTTTGTGACCCAGGTAAGTCAGTCACTGGCCAAGATACTGGGGATTGATTAAAATTACATTGTGCATACAAACCCAAAAATTCACGTAGAAAGTATAAATAAAACCATTGAGGAGACCTTCACTAAATTGACCGTGGAGACTGGTGTTAATGATCAGATAGCTATCCTACCCTTTGTGCTTTTCAGGTTTAAAAACACCCCTGGACCATTTGGGCTGAGCCCCTGTAAATGGCTCATTGGGGGGCTCCCTCTACTGGTGGAAATTACCTCTGTACATAGTGCTGATGTGCTGTTTTCTTTCTTTTTTTTTTTTATGCATATAGAGTATGTTTTATTTAATTTTATATAACAAAGTCCAATTAAATGAAAACAAACATTTATACACAATATTTGGGAATTTGGGCGTTGTTCTTTCCAAACTACTTCCTGCTGGTAAGGGGCGCTGTCTTGGGGGATTCGAAGAAGATTCAGATATCCTAGCTGTAGTCAGTAGGGCTGTTTTGTCCAGCTGTTTGGAATGTAGGGTCAGCATGTACTCTGTTTCAGGCGGTCTGGTGTGATCAAACCACATTAGTCTGGAAGGAATCCACATCTTTTCATTTTCTGTGAAAACAAAAATAGAAATACTTTTCCCCAGTAACTTGTTCTTCAACTTAAATTTTGGAGTCAAAGCGTTTTTTTTTTTTTTTTTTTAATTTATTGTTTTACATGTCGATCCCAGTTCCCTCTCCCTCCCTCCCTCCCTCCCCCCCAAGCCCTCCCTCCCTCCTTCCCTCCCTTTTGCCCTCTCTACCCTCTCCCATGCACTCTAAACACCTTCCCCTCCCAACCCCCCACCACAATACCATATGTAGGGGAATGCCATCCAGTTGGGGTCATGTAGATCTGACAGGTCCTGTGAAGTAGGGACTAGGGCTTCTCTCCTATCTCTAGAATAAGGCAGTTATCCCTCCATGGGGGATATGTTTGCAAAGTCCTTTTGTGCACAAGGGATACATCCTGGCTCCACTGTCTGAGGTCTCTTAGACTGCTCAGACCTTCTGGCTGAGACCCATATTCAGGGGGGTCCGAGTCAGTCCCCTGTTGGCTTCCCAACTATCAGTCTAGTGGCCCTTAGCTCCTCCTTGTTCAGGTAAGCTGTCTCTATGTACTTCTACTGCATGGTCTTGTCCTCTCCATCTGCTTCTGGGTTCTAGTTTGACTCAGTGTTTATATATGGGTGTTTGCTCCTGTTTTCAACAGGCATTAGTTGAGGACTCCATGGAGAAGTTAGTTGTTGATCTCACTCTCCGTGAAGGACATTTATGATAGCCTTTCCACGGAAGCTGAGATTGTTAGTTGGGAGCAGTCTTGTAGTTCCCTCGACCTTTCTTTGTGTTCAACTTTATCTTCAAACCAATATTGGCTCCCTCTTTTATGTTCTCTCTCTCTGTCTGTCTCTCTCTCTCTCTCTCTTTCCTATTTTCCATTCCTAACCAGGCTCAATCCTCCTGGTTGCACATGCCTTCCTCTCCTCCCTCTCATTTTCTCCTACTTCTCTCTCCATTAGCTGTCCTCCCCCACTATACCTGAGGTCTGGGGGACTTGTCCCTTCCCAGTTCTGTGAGGGACTTTATATGAATCTCTTAGAATACAACTTGTATCCTAGTTCCTCTGGTGATGTGAATTATAGGCTGGTGATCATTTGATCTAGGTCTAAAATCCATATATGAGTGAGTACATACTGTGTTCCTCTTTTTGTGACTGGGTTACCTCATTCAGGATGGTTTCTTCAAGTGCCATCCACTTGCCTGCGAATTTCAAGATACCATTATTTTTTTCTGCAGAGTAGTATTCCATTGTGTAGATGTGCCACATCTTCATTAACCATTCTTCAATTGAAGGGCATCTAGGTTGCTTCCAGGTTCTTGCTATTACAAATAGTGCTGCTATGAACATAGTTGAACAGATGTCTTTGTTGCATGGATGTGAATCCTTTGGGTATATGCCTAAGACGGGGATTGCCGGGTCCTGTGGTAAACTAATTCCCGTTTTCCTGAGGAACCGCCATACTGATCTCCAAAGTGGCTGTATGAGTTTGCACTCCCACCAGCAGTGGAGGAGTGTTCCACTTTCTCCACATCCTCTCCAACATAAGTCATCACTGGTGTTTCTAATTTTAGCCATTCTGGCAGGGGTAAGATGGTATCTCAAAGTTGTTTTGATTTGCATTTCCCTGATAGCTAAGGATGTGGAGCATTTTCTTAAGTGTCTTTCAGCCTTTTTGATTTCCTCCATTGAGAATTCTTTCTTCAGTTCTGTACCCCATTTTTTAAATAGGGTTATTTGGTGTTTTGTTGACTAGTTTCTTGAGTTCTTTGTATATTTTGGAGATCAGCCCTTTGTCGGATATAGGATTAGTGAAAATCTTTTCCCAGTCAGTGGGCTGCCGTTTGGTCTTGTCAACTGTGTCCTTTGCCTTACAGAAGCTTCTAAGTTTGAAGAGGTCCCATTTATTAATTGTTTCTTTCAGTGTCTGTGCCCCTGGAGTTATGTTCAAGAAGCGGTCTCCTATACCAATTTGTTCAAGGGTACCTCCTACTTTCTCTTCTAAGAGGTTCAATGTGGCTGGATTGATGTTGAGGTCTTTGATCCATTTGGACTTGAGTTTTGTGCATGGCGACAGACATGGGTCTATCTGCAGTCTTCTACACACCCTCATCCAATTGTGCCAGCACCATTTGTTGAAGATGCTGTCTTTGCCCCATTGTATAATTTTAGCTGTTTTGTCGAAAATCAGGTGTTCATAGGTGCGTGGATTAATATCAGGATTTTCAATTCGATTCCATTGGTCTACCTGTCTATGTTTATGCCAATACCAGGCTGTTTTCAGAACTATAGCTCTGTAGTAGAGCTTAAAGTCAGGAATGGTGATGCCTCCTGATGTTCTTTTATTGTATAGGGTTGTTTTGGCTATCCTGGGTCTTTTGTTTTTCCATATAAAGTTGATTATTATCCTTTCAAGGTCGGTGAAGAATTGTGGTGGGATTTTAATGGGGATTGCATTGAATCTGTAGATTGCTTTTGGTAAGATTGCCATTTTTACTATGTTTATCCTACCTATCCAAGAGCATGGGAGGTCTTTCCATTTTCTGGTATCTTCTTTAATTTCTTTCTTTAGAGTCACAAAGTTCTTATTATATAGATCTTTTACTTGTTTGGTAAGCATTACACCAAGATACTTTATGTTGCTTGTGGCTATTGTAAAGGGTGATGTTTCTCTGATTTCTTTCTCTGCCTCTTTGTCGTCTGAAAAAAATAGGGCTACTGATTTTTTTGAGTTTATCTTGTATCCTGCTAGTTTGCTGAAGGTGTTTATCAGCTGTAGGAGTTCCCTGGTAGAGTTTATTGGGTCGCTTATGTAAACTATCATATCATCTGCAAATAGAGACAGTTTGACTTCTTCCTTTCCAATTTGGATGCCCTTGATCTCCTTTTGTTGTCTTATAGCATTAGCTAGAACTTCTAGTATGATATTGAAGAGATATGGAGAGAGAGGACAGCCTTGTCTTGTTCCTGATTTTAGAGGATTTGGCTTAAGTTTCTCTACATTCAGTTTGATGTTGGCAGTTGGTTTGCTGTATATTGCTCTTATTATGTTTAGGTATGTTCCTGTTATCCCTGACCTCTCTAATACCTTTATCATGAAAGGGTGTTGAATTTTATCGAAGGCTTTTTCTGCATCTAGGGAGATAATCATATGGTTTTTCTTTTTCAGTTTGTTTATATGGTGGATCACGTTGATAGATTTTCGTATGTTAAACCATCCCTGCAATCCAGGTATGAAGCCTACTTGATCATGGTGGATGATTTCTCTGATGTATTTTTGAATTCGGTTTGCCATTATTTTATTGAGTATTTTTGCATCGATGTTCATCATGGATATTGGTCTGTAGTTTTGTTTCTTAGTTGTGTCTTTGTGAGGTTTGGGTACCAAAGTTATTGTGGCCTCATAAAAAGAGATTGGCAATAAACCTTCTGTTTCTATCTTGTGGAACAGTTTGAGGAGTAGTGGTATTAGTTCTTCCTTGAATGTCTGGTAGAATTCTGCACTGAATCCATCTGGCCCTGGACTTTTTTTCGTTGGAAGGCTTTCGATGACTGCTTCTATTTCATTGCAGGTTATAGGTCTATTTAAGTTGTTTGTCTGTTCTTGATTTAATTTTGGTAAGTGATAGTTATCCAGAAACTTGTCCATTTCCTTTGAATTTTCAATTTTTGTGGAATACAGATTTTCGAAGTATGACCTGAAAATTGTCTGGATTTCCTCTGTGTCTGTTGTTATGTTCCCCATTTCGTTTCTGATTTTGTTAATTTGCATGTTCTGTCTCTGCTTTTTCGTTAATTTGAATAAAGGTTTATCTATCTTGTTGATTTTCTCAAAAAACCAACTCTTTGTTGCATTGATTTTTTGTATTGTTTTCCTGGTTTCTATTTTGTTGATTTCAGCCCTCAAGTTGATTATTTCCTGGCGTCTGCTCCTGCGGGGTGAATTCGCTTCTCTCTGTTCTAAGGTTTTCAGTTGCGCTGTTAATTCATTTATGTGACTATCCTCTGTTTTCTTCATATGGGCACTTAGTGCAATGAACTTCCCTCGTAGCACTGCTTTCAAGGTGTCCCATAAGTTCTGGTATGTTGTATCCTCATTCTCGTTGAATATTAGAAAGTCTTTAATTTCTTTCTTTATTTCCGCTTGTGAACCAAGGACGTCAGGCTTCCAGTCACTGACTTGAGCTTTACACAAAATGGCCCCCAGGAAAGGTTGCTATGAAGAGATGCACAACTTGAGTTCCACCCGTGAAGTAAACAGGACGGAGTGCGCTGCAGCCTGAGTTCCACTTCCAGCACATTACTTCCGCTTACGGATGGTGCAACATGCTATTCCCTGCCCACCGGGCGGCTATTAAATCGGATCCGCTTTCGGCCCAGGAAGGGAATTGATCGCATCGGACATTGCGGGCCCGATAGGAAACGCCTTAAGAGATGGGACTAACAGGTCCAAGTGAACAGGTCAGAAACGGCTGATTCTGACCGCAAAAGAGGCAGCACAGAGCATATTCCCTGTCACTCATCGAGGCGGTAGGTGGGACTTCCGGGTGCGGCGAACAGGGCAGAAACAGATCGCAACCCTAGGTCCGTGCACCCCTCTGGTTTTCGCTGTTTCCCTGTTTATGCCACGGTTGGCAGCAGGGTTCCTGTTGCCAGGGAAACCGGGTAAATCGGGGCGGGACTTCTGCGTGGGAGCTTTGACCAGGAATTAATGACTTAGAGAGGTTCCCAGGGGATGGGCGGTGTCACAGGAGCTGTGATGTCAGAGGAGTTACAGGCGTGGCCTGTAGGGCACACAGCTGTCAATCAAACACCTGTCATTCAGTCATTCATTCACTCATTCATTCAGTCATTCACTCAGCCACACATTCATTCAGTCACTCATTCATTTAGTCATTCATTCATTTATTCAGTCATTAATTCATTTACTCAGTCATTCACTCATTCATTCAGTCATTCATTCATTCATTCATGTAGTCATTCATTCATTGATTCAGTCATTAATTAGTTCATTCAGTCATTCATTCACTCATTCAGTCAAAGGTCAGTCATTCATGAAGTAATTCAGTCATTTCAGTCATTCATTCATTAGCTCATTCATTCATTCATACATTCATTCATTTACTCATCCATTCAGTCATTAACTCATTAATTCATTGTACAATCATTCATTCATTCAATCACTTCCTGTGTGTGCTGGAGGCGGGACTTGCGGTCCCTGAGGATAAGGCTCTGACAAAGACAGGCAGTAGGCAGGATTTCCTGTTTGCTTTTACCTACACTGTAGCCCATGGCCATCTTGAACCCCGCCATCTTTTTTGCGCACCAAGGGGCAGGAAATAAGTCCCATCATCTCAGAGGAACCGGAATTGGTTGTCTCAAGCCGGAAGTGGACAATTTCTGGTCCCTCCCAGAACGGAAGTGAACCCCCCAGACCGGAAATGTGCGATCCTTTCAACATGGAGCTGGTTCCACTCACCAGGCTGCTGCAGGGGAAGAGGGTGGTGCTGGCAAGCAGCTCCCCCAGGAGGCGGGACATCCTGTCCTCCATGGTGACTTCCAGGGGCAGGGCCTGCTCTGGGATTGTCAGCTGTGACTTCCAGGGGCGGGGGCTGCTGTGACTGACAGCACACCACCCCCCAGGGCCTGCAGTTCGAGGTCGTACCCTCCCACTTCCAGGAGTCCCTGGAGAAGGCAGGGTTTCCAGCTCTGCCCGAATATGCCTGGGAGACAGCTAAGCTGAAGTCGCTGGAGGTGGCATCGCAGCTGCTCAGGGTGAGGACGGCCCCATCCCTTCTGGTCAGGTGGTAGGCCACACCCCTTTCTTTCAAGGCCCCGCCCATAAGCCTGCCCCGCCCTCTGCCCTTTAAGACTTGCACCCGCCTGATGTCATTCCAACACCATCGTGGTGAGTGAGGCCCCGCCCTTTCCAGCCCTGCCCGCCCCGCCCCTCACTGACCCGGCCCCTTGGCGTCTGGTCCCGCCCACTGCAGGCCGTGGTTGGCATCATCCTGGACAAGCCAAAGGACAAGGATGATGCCTACAGGATGCTGCACAGGTGGGCGGGGCCTGAAGGGGCGGGGCAGACACACCCAGGGCAGAGTGGGCGGGGCCTCTGCATGGAGCTCCAGCCTCTGCCCACCCCAGCCCTGCCCCTTGCCAACCACGCCCTGTCCCGCCTTCCCTGGCCCCGCCCAGGCTGAGTGGCCAGCAGCACAGTGTCATCACCGGTGTGGCCATCTTGAGGCCACTGTGGTGGATGCAGCTTCAGGAGCCAAGTTCCATATGCCCAGAGGCCCCAGAGGCGGAAGGGGACCCAGAAGCAGAAGTGGAATTGTCACTGTTCCACGAAGAGACCCATGTGACATTCTCGCGGCTATCGGAGCCACTGCTGTGCGAATACGTGGAGAGCGGGGAGCCTCTGTGAGTGGGTGTGGGGTGGGGTGGGTGGGGCCAGGAAACCTGGAAGTGAGGCCTGAAAAGGAAGAGCTGTCCCCGGCGGGCGTGGGTGTGGCTGAGCATGGCACCTGGTGTGACTTCGTCCCTGCCTTGCACCCAGGGACAAGGCTGGCGCCCATGGGCTTCAGGCGGGAGGTGGTGCCCTAGCAGAGCGCGTGGAAGGAGATTTCTTCAATGCCGTGGGGTTTCCACTCAACCGCTGCATGCGTGAGCTGGCTGCCATCTTCCCTGATGTGGGACCACACGTCCCTGTCAGCCAGCGTCCGGCCACACCCCAATAATGAGGATTGTAGATGGAGAGTGAGTATGTGAGTGACAGTCTGGGCGGGAATTCTGGTGAGAGAGTGACTGAAGGGGCGGGACTTCTGGTGAGTTTGTGAAGCAGTGACCCATTTCCCATTATGCCCTTGGTGCATTGTGTTTGATTGACAGAGCAAGGTTCCCTCAAGTGCATCACTTCCCAGTGCTAGGACACAGGACATGGGGTGAGGTGTGTGGAGGCAGGGTTAGGGGACAGGCCCACCGAGGGGAGTACACCTAAACCCGCCCCTGTGGCCCTGCCCCTCCTGATGCCCCGCCCTCACCATCTCCATGGGCCCTGCCCTTGCCCCCACTGGGTCCTGCATGAGCAGCTTCACTATCAGATGCCTGTGATGGACATTTGACATCAGGAGCAGGGTCAGGGGAGGCCCCCACCCCCTGCCCGCACTCTGATTTGCATATTCAAGAGCTGCCTGGAGACTCAGAAGACATCAAGTACAGAAACTGCTGGGGTTAATTTGCATGGCCACACCTCCAAATGACCTAACCTGCATGTATTTGCAGGTCAAAGTCCCAAACAGATGGGAATACTTGCATTCATTTGCATAGCAAAAGCATGCAAAGCAGCACAAATTTGCATATTAAAGTGTATTTCCGAAACTGGGGTTTGCTCATTTACATACTCAAATGTGAAGCCCCAATCAGACTTCCAGATTTTCAGGCACTGTGCTTATTTGCATAATCAAAATTACTAGTGCATCCTTTACATAACAGTTTAGTAGCCTCATTTGCATATTTAAATGAGTGGCATGTTTTTACTGCTCAGCATCAGGCCCCACCCCTTCAGCACTACCCTAGCTCACCTGTCCCCTACCCCGAGGTCACAGTGTCCAAGGTCACAATCAGTGACCCTCTCCAGGCCCTGCCCTCAACCACACCAGGCCCTTCCCCACTTTCTCTCCTAGGGTCCCCGAGGGCAGGGCCGGGGTCTGGGTATTACCTATGGTGCAGACAGGACTTGGTCCAGGCAGTGACATCACAGGAAATTGTGACTGTGAGCAGGAAGTGCCCTCCTTCCCTACCCTCACCATCTCCACCCCCAGCTGGGCATGGCAGGAGTCTTCTACCAAACTCTTAGGTTACCAAGCAGCAATGCTAGGACCCAGAGGGCGGTGGCCATGGTGAGCAGGTTATGAGAATAAAAACCCTGAGGATGATGAGTGTGGCCCCTGTGACATCACAGAGCTCACCCCTCCAGGCCCTTGTAATGTCAGTCACCGCATACCCTGCCCCTCCAGCTGTCAATCACTACAGACCCCACTTCCTGCCTCTGGGCCATGAGGTCTGCTGAGGGTGTGATCTACAGGCTGACTGGGCAGGGCCATGTCAGCTATCTTCATAACGGTAGAGGGGCAGGCTGCAAGCCGAGGGCAGAACTTCCTGGCAAGGGAAACCTGGCAGTAGAGACTCAGGTCAATCATCAAGGGTGGGGCATGAATTCTGTTCCCAGATCGCAGCCAAGGCTGACCTGAGACAAGGCCATCAGGAACTTTTGTAACTGCTGTGGCTGGGACTGCATTTCCCAGCATCCTATGCGGCCGCTTACTGCTTCGCTGCCCAGAGACTTCTGGGTTTGGATGTTCATGTCCAGGACTGCATTTCCTAGCATTCTGTGCAGTCGATTCCTGCCTTTATGCCCAGGGACTTCCGGTTTTCATCTGTACCGGCCAGGGACTGTAGTTCCCAACATGCTCTGCGGTGGCTTTCTGTTTTTCAGCAATGAAACTTCCAGTTTGTAGTTTTTGGAGGCCCAGGACTCCATTTCCCAGCATTCTCTGTGGCCACTTCCTGCTTCCCTGCCCAGGGACTTCTTATTTTCATCTTTGGCAGCCAAGGACTATATTTCCCAGCATGATTTGTGTCCGCTTTTCTATGAATGGACTTCCGGTTAAAAACTTTGGGGTCCAGAACTGCACTTCCCAGAATGCTGTGTGGCTGCTTCTTTCTTTTCTCCCCTTGACATTCTCTTCTGGACTTCAAGGCCCCTAACTACAGTTCCCAGCATGTGCTGGGCTTGTTTCCATCTTTTCATTTCCTAAACTTCTTCTGGTCTCTGAGGCTCCAGGACTCCATTTCCCAGCTTCCTGTGGTGCTGAGTCCTTTTTTTCAGTCCTGAAATTCCACCATTTAAAGGCACATAATAATTTAGAAATATTTGAGACTTAGAACAGTTGAATTTAAGTTGTATGAAGTTAGCTTACATTTACATAAAGTTAAGTTGAAATCGAATGTACAGATATATTATTCAGGACTGGGTAAATTGAGAAGGACAAGAGTGTGAAGCTATGTATAACATAGTCAGAGAAAAAAGATATTACAGACAAAGAATAAAAGGCAAACGGTAACTGACTTACAGGTTCTGTTGGCGGCAGAAGCTGGCTAGACTCTTTCTGCCTAGATGGCTGATGTAGCAGAAAGAAGAACCATGGTGGGTAAAGCTAGGCCACATGGTCAAGATGGTGGCTGCCTTAAACATATTCCCAACAGCTGAAAGAAATCGTAAAGTTTTGAGATATAATTTTGTCTTGAGCAGATGCTGCCTCAGCCCAGCCCACCATGCTGAGACAGGTTGCAGCTGGGGCAGGCAGGAGAATTTGAGCATGCCGGGAAGAGAACCAAAACAAGTTTAGGGAAAGAGATTGTTTAGCAGAGATATAAAAAAAAAACGCCTTCCATCTATCTGTTCTCTGGCAGTAATTTGAAAGATCCCATAAAATATCGGGATCTAGAGAGCTGTTACGTGGCCAATTTAAATTATTTTCTAGGGGATATCTAGGCTACTTTTCAGTACAAAGGTAAATAAGTCTGGGTGACTTTACAAGTGGCATTAAGTGAAAGGGTTTTAAATTTTCTATCAGGCATCCCAGTGGAGTGGTGGGGGATATTTCCTTGGTCGGTTTATTCCCCATGAGTGGAGTGAAAGTGACCATGCAGTCTTGGAACTCATCAGCCCAAGAGTGTGGCCACACGATTTGCAAGAATGGCAGAGTGTTATTCGAAGCTCGTTAGCCCGAAAACGTTGCCAGGACCAACAGAGGCCGGAAATACTCAGCAGTCTGAGAGCAGAGCCGATATACCACACTGGGCTGTATGTCTTCCACCCATGGAATGTACCTGACCTTAAGGAATTGGGTTAAAATGTAAAAGGGTACCTTACCTAATTGAAGCCTGTGTGGAGTGGTATTTCCAGTGAACGGGGGGGGGGGGGGATGGTGGTGGAACGCTGGTATCTGAAACAAGATCCTGAGTGTTTCTGGCTGGCCGCCCACCGGCAGACAGCTGTCAGTGACCCTCACGTAGAGTCTGCCTGGGTTTCGGCACCAATGTTGTTCTTTTGCTGTGCAGCTAATGCCTAAGAAACACAAACGCGAGACTCAGGGCCCACGTGGAGATTTTTGAGAGAAGGGAGAGAAAGAGGGGGTAGCTGGTGGCCAACTGAAAGCAGGAGAGAAAGGGGGGGTGTGGGGCACTTGCTTTAAAAGGGGAGGCTTGCACATGTGTAACTGAGTCCTCTGGCAGCCAGGTAAACCTTGAGCCATCAGGTAAAGCTGATGTAGCAATGACATGGCCATGAGGGTCCCGCCCATCATCAGGATGGGGGGGGGGTCAAATGGCTGCTAGTTCCTAACAATCAGATTACTAAGCGGAGTCACTATTTAGCTACACATGTAGTTAAGTGTAAGCCACTAGTTAGCCACAAACTAACCCACTAGTTAGCCACACATACTAGCTCACTAGTACCCACACACACCATGCCACTTGTTAGCCACATACTTAACTCACTATTTAGCCACACATATGAAGTCACTAGTTAGACAAACACCTAAATCAATAGTCAGCCCCACACCTTTGTCACTAGTTAGCCACAAAAACTAAGCCACAAGTCCATCACACAAATAAAGCAGTACTTAGCCACACACACTAAGACAGTAGTTAATCATACACCTAAGTTACTATTTACCTACATGCCTAAGCAGTAATTAACCACATTGCATAAGTCACTAGTTAGCCACAAAGCTAGGTTACTAGTTAGCCACAGTCTCTATGTCTCTAGTTAGTTACACACAATATATCACTACTTACCCACCCATACTAAGTCAGTAGTCAGCAACACATCTAATTTACTAGCTAGTCACAAACACCAAGAAAATAGTCAGCCACACACACACTGAGATAGTAGTTAGCCATGCACCTATGTATTTCTATGTATTTAGTCAACTACACACCTAAGTCACTAGTTAGCTACCAACACTAGGTCACTAGTTATCCACACACATTAAATCAGTAGTTAGACACACACACTATGGCACTAGTTAGACACATACTAAGTCTGTCTAAAAGAAAAACAGCTCACACTAAGGTGGTCCCAGGACATGGGAATCAGGCCTTTATTCCCAGCAGCAGGCATTTGGAGATAGGAGTGACATGGCTGGACAGAGAGAGGAAGATAAGGTAGAGGAGCGAGAAGAGCATGTTGTGAGATGATTTTGTTTGAGAAGTTAGTCTGAGGGATCGAAGTGATAGGAGTCAATCTGAGGAGGCAGTGTGAGGACAGGAACACATCGCTTGTCTGAGAATAGGTAGAGATAACAACTCTAGTAGCCAGATGCTCTGAATCTGTGATCCTTCAATTTTCACCTTCCCCTCCCTGTTAGATTACTGTGAGTTTTTATTATTAAGATCTATTAGAACTTGTGATGGAAGTGATGATCTCTCTGTGAAGGTGTGATATTTCAAAGTCAATAGAGGTAAAAAATTTAAATTATTAAATTATATTAACTTTGTTTTTTGAAAATTACATTGGTATCGTTTAATGTTGTTAATTTGTAAAATTTTTTTATTATACTTATAAAACCAGTTCCCTCCAACTTACTCCCACCCTCCTTCTTCCCCTCCCAACTTCCCGGGCTCCCAGCCATTCTCCCCTCCCATCCAAACAACACTATACACGTAGGTGGATGCCTACCAGGAGGGGTCATCTAATTCCTTCAAGTCATTTTAAGTAGACACTAAAATGTCTCTCCTGTCTCAATGTTAATGGAGTATCCCTCCATGGGGATTTTCCCCCAATGTGCTTTTTGTAACATGGATACTTCCTGGTCCCACTTTCTGAAGACTGTTAGACTGCACAGGCCTTTTAGCTGAGACCCATGTTCAGGGGTCTGTGTCAGTCCCATGTTTGATTCCCAGCTATAAGCCTGGGGCCCCATTATCTCCTCCTTGTTCAAATCAGCTATGTCTTTGGGTTTCTGCAATATGGTCTTGTCCTCCCTCTCTGCATATGGATTCAATTTTGGCTCAGTGTTTAGTTGTCCAAGGTTGCTTCTGTTTCCATCAGCTACTAGTTGAGGTCTCCATGATGGTGGATAAGTTACTCATTGATCTCATTGCCAGCGAAGGGAATTTATGGTTGCCTTTACACTGTTGCTCAAATTGTTAGTTGGGGTCATTCTTGTAGGGCTCTGCACATTTCTCTAGGTTCTATTTCCTCTTCTAACCTATAATGGCTCCCTCTTTTATAGTCTCTTTCTCTCTTTTTCTTTCCTCTGTTCTGCTCTCCTCTCTTCTCTTCCCTTCTCTTCTCAAGACTATTCCTCCCTTGACCAAATATTCCTAGACCCACAATCTTTCATCTCCTCCCATTTTCATTGTGCTAGTTCCCTCTCCACTCACTACCCGCCAATACCCACCCATATGCTCTGAGGACCTTGTCCCTTCCTGCTCCTGCGAGTGTCCTCATGTAAAACTGTTAGAATCATCCTTCTATCCTAATTTCTCTGGCAGTTTGTTTTGTAGGCTGGTGAACCTTTCCAATATGTCTAAAATCCACATATGAGTGAATACATACCATGTTTCTCTTTCTGTGATTGGGATACCTCATTCAGGATGGTTTCATCAAATTCCATCCACTTGTCTGGAAGTTTCAAGATTCCATTGTTTCTGCCCACCCCCACAGAGTAGTATTCCATTTTGTAAATGTGGCAAATCTTCTTTATTTATACTTCAGTTGAGGGGCATCTAAGTTGAGGGACAATGATTCCAGGTTCTTGCTATTATAAATAATATTGCTATGAACATATGTGAGCACAAGTCTTGGTTGCATGGATTGGGATCATTTGGGTATGTACTTAAGCAGGAGATTACTGGGTCTCGTGGTAGACTGATTCCCATTGTCCTGAGAAACTGCCATGCTAGTCTCCAAAGTGGCTGTACAAGTTTGCAGTTCCACCTGAAGTGGAGGAGTGTACCCATTTCTGTACATCCTCTCAAGCATAAGTTGGCATTGCTGTTTCTAATTTTAGCAATTCTGACAGGAGTAAGATGGTATCTCAACGTTGTTTTAGTTGGCATTTCTTTGACAGCTAAGGATGTTGAATACTTTCTTAAGTGTCATAAATCATTTTTTATTTCCTCTATGGAGATTTATCTATTCAGTTCTGTAGCCCATTTTAATAGAGTTATCTGGAGTTTATTGACTAGTTTCTTGAGTTCTTTGTATATTTTGTAGATCAGCTCTTTGTTGGACATAGGATTGGTGAAAAACCCAGTTTGTGGGCTGCAGTTTGGTCCATCATCCAGTTATACCAGCACCATTTTGATGGGAGATGTCATTCTGAAAATATATTTCTCATACTAGTTAATGAATAAAGCACTGTTGGACAATAGGAAAGCTAGATAGGTGAAACTAGGAGATAAGGAGGAAAGAGGAAGGAGGAAGGAGGAAGGAGGAAGCAAGATGGAGAGACTGGGGTGTCGAGATGCCTGCCCTCTTCCCCGGTAATAAGAGACCACATGAAAATACATAGATCAACAGAAATAGGCTAATACTTAAGACGGAGCTAATTGATAAGAAACTAGTACCTGGCCAACAGCATTATATCAAACATAGAGTCTCTGTATATTAATTGGTGCTGGCGCAGCTCCAGGACAAGACCAGCGGTGGGCAGAAAACCTTACTCAGCATTTTTTGAAGATGCTTTCCTCATCCCATTGTATAATTTTACCTGATTTGTTAGTATGTTTGTGGGTTAATATAAGGATTTTCTATTCGATTTCATTGAGGTACTTGTCTATTTTTGTGCTAATACCAGGCTGTTTTCAGTACTATAGCTCTGTAGTAGATCTTAAAGTCAGGGATAATGATCCCTCCTGAAGTTCCTTTATTATACAGGTTGTTTTGGCTATTTTGGTTCTTTTGGTTTTCAATATAAAGTAGATTATTATCCTTTCAAGGTCAGTGAAATATTGTGCTGGGATATTAATGGAGATTGCATTGAACATGTAGATTGCTGTTGGTAAGATTGCCATTTTTCTATGTTTTTTCTACCTATCCATTAGATTGGGACATCTTTACATTTTCTGCTATTTTCTTTAAAGACAAAAATTCTTATTATATAGGTCTTTCACTTCTTTGGTGTTACCCCAAGATACTTTATGATGTTTGTGGCTATTGTGAAGGGTGATGTTTCTCTGATTTCTTTAACAACCCCTTTGTTGACTGAATATGTAATGGCTACAGATTTTTTTTATTTAATCTTGTATCCTCATATTTTACTGAATGTATTTTTCAGCTGTAGGAGAATACTGGTAGAATTTTTTGGTTGCTTATGTAAACTACCTTATCATCTGAAAATAGAGAAAGTTTGAGTTCTTCCTTACCAATTTGCATCCCCTTGAACTCCTTTTCTTGTCTTATTTCTTTAGCTAGCCATTCAATTACAATAATGAAGAGATACGGAGAGATAAGGCAGCTAGCCTTTTTCCTGATTTTAGAGGAATCACCTTAAGCTTCTCTACATTCAGCTTGATATTTGGTATGGGTTTACTATATATTGCTTTTATTATGTTTACATAAATTCCTGTTATCCCTGATCTCCCCAAGACCTTTAATATGGAAGTATGTTGAATTTTGTCAAAAGGTTTTTCTGCATCTAGGGAGATGATCATGTGACTTGTCATTTTCAGTTTGTTTATATAGTGGTATATTTGATATATTTTCATATGTGAAACAATCCCTGAAAGCCAGAGATAAAGTCTACTTGATCATGGTAGATGATTTCTCTGACATATTCTTGGATTCAGTTTTCCCATATTTTCTTGAGTATTTTTGAATCAATGTGCATGAGGGATATTGGTCTGTAATTTTCTCTCTTATTTATGTCTTTGTGTGGATGGGTATCAAGGTGATTGTAGCCTCATAAAAACAGTTTGGTAATGAACCTTCTTTTCTATTGTGTGGAACAATTTCAGGAGTATTAATATAGTTCTTCCATGAATTTTTGGTAGAATTCTTCACTTAAGAAGACATCTGGCTCTGGGATTTTTTATGTTGGAAGGCTTTTCATTATTACTCCTACTTTGTTAGTTGTTATAGATCAATTTAAGTTGCTTGTCTATTCTTGATTTAATTCTGGTAAGTAATAGGTATCCAGAAATTTGTCCATATCCTTTGAATTTTCAAATCTTGTCGAGTATAGGTTTTCAAAATATGACCTTAAAATTGTCTTCATTTCCTCAGTGTCTATTGTTATGTACTACTGTTTGTTTCTGATTTTGTTAATTTTCATGTTCTCTCTATGCTTTTTGGTTAGTTTGGATAAAGGTTTCTCTACCTTAATAATTTTCTCAAAAAACCAACTCTTTCTATCACTGATTTTTTTGTATTGTTTTCCTTTTTTTTTTTTTTATTGTTTTTTAGAGACCCCCATTTTTTTGGCTCTGCTGCCTGTCCCACAACTATGTGTTGTGGAACAAGTTGGTCTTGAACTCACAGAAGTAAGTTTCCATCTGCCTCCTGAGCACCAGCATTAATTTCATTTGCCACCACCACCCAGCTTTTGGTACCTTTTTAAATGTCTTCTTTAAACATATTACTGTTTTTATCTCTATTTTGCTGCACTCCTATGTTTCTTAGATTTTACTTATTTCATTCCTTTTCTCAAGTAATGCTGATTATTTATTTCTGTGTAGAGCAAAGTGTCTTCTAACTGTGGCTTGTCTTATGCTGTGTAATTGAGAATTGTTTTGAACTCCTAATCCTGCTTCTCCTGTACAGTGCTGGGAAGAAAATCCTACACTTTGTTCCAGTTGAGCCCTTGCCTGGTCAGGGAGAAGGAAAATAGACCAGAAAATGAGTGAACTCCCAAGATCTCTGATTATTGTGGGGTCTTATAAATGAAGAGGGATTTGTGTAATGATTGAGTTCATGTCCCACTTGGATACTGGTGGAGTCCAGTGCAGAAAGGGAGGGGCAGGATGGAAGATGAGATTTCCTACTTCAACAGTAGTTGAGGTGAGCAATGTGGAATTAGATAATCATTCTTAGAAAATCCATCATTGTTTCATAGTGCAGTTTCTTGGAATCCACAGATGAGGGCTACCAAGACTTTGGATAGAGGAGAGACCTTATCATGTATACAAATTGGTATAAATTACAGTATTTAGCCAAAACCAGTCTGGGTGAACTCTTGTGGAATATGTAACAGGACTATTTTTTTTTTGTTCGTTTGGATGTACAGTGTGAGAGAAAAGGTTTGAGGAATACTTGGTGTGCTCTAAATGAAACCCCTAGTCTCTAGAGCACATGGCCATGAAGCTATTTTCAGCTTTTCAAAATATTTTTTTTCAGATCATAACTACATCATATCCACATACACTTTTCTGCCCAGAAGCCCTGCCATGAATACTCAGTGTTCTCTAATTCACAGTCTAGTTTTCTTAAACAGGAGTTTCACATTAACCACAGTGAATATTAGAAGGTGTCATACATTTGACTGCAGTATTTCCCAGCTATGAGGCCAATGGCTACTGGCCAGTAACAATGAGCGTGTAACAAAATGTGCACACAAGGTACACTGTGATTTTAATAATGAGCAGCTTGACTTCCAGGACAGTAGAAG
The DNA here is from genome assembly GCF_943737965.1 of Phodopus roborovskii. Classification (NCBI taxonomy): domain Eukaryota; kingdom Metazoa; phylum Chordata; class Mammalia; order Rodentia; family Cricetidae; genus Phodopus; species Phodopus roborovskii. The sequence goes on from NW_026125723.1 coordinate 104,240, forward strand.
AATGTATACTAAAACACAAACTTTCTGGATTAGGCTGCTATCTGCTGGGTGGGTAGTGCAGAGTTACAAGGACTATGCAATCTGAGTCACTGATTTCTGATTTCCTGGTAGTGGGCTGCAAAATTGTAGGTCCAACTGGGTGGTCCCTGCCAATGCTGGAATCTGAGAAGCCTTCCTTCCATGATTCTCTTTTCCTTATGCTCTATCGAGTTGTAAGGAAGAACACAGGTTACACTATTCTGAGTGTAGGGTTTGCAAAGCAGGTCTGCTCAGATGTCATTTCTGCAAAATTTGTATGGACTATGAGACAGACTGGGGTTCTTTTGGTCCATGTGGTGACTTGGGCAGTTACCCTTGTCCTCTGAGCCTTCCTCTCCATGTGTTTATTGGTTTGGGGGAGACTCTGCAGCCCTGGCATGGGTGTGTGTGTTGCTTATTATATAACTGTCCAGTGTGCATATGCATGCAATGCTGTTGGTGTGCAGTGGGGGCTGACACTGGATAACGGAAGGTCTGATTACTTGAAGTTCTGAATATTCCATTCCACTTTCAGGTTTGCCTTATAAATATTTTAGAAAGTAGTAAAAAATGGTGATGTGGATGTCTCTCAGCAATACAAGATTATAATGTTTTTAACTCTCTGCTACCAAGAGTTACAATACTGTGTTAACTGACATTTAATTCCGGTGTACAAAATCAGTCTCTATCCTGCAGAGATATCTCAGGTGTGTATGGTTTTGGGTAGGGAGTTAGGTCAGGATCTTCACCTTGGTCCATAAACCACTTGGCAGGAAGTTGATTTTAAATTATTCTCCCATGTTGTTTGTGGAGTGCGCATCAATGCGGCTAGGTTAACCTGAACAATAAAGGGGTATAAAGGTTTACAGAGCCATAGCAGAAGGTCAGCTCCTTTTGCATGGGGAGCTCTAGAACAGGGACATCCTGTCTTTGGAATACATATACATAGCTACAGTGTCAAAAGTGTCTAAGGGTCACTTTTAGTTGATTTAATTGGAGTGTTGAGGTCTGTGTTTATTTAATCTCTGTACACATGGATTCATAGATATTGGGATAACATTGGTCAAGATCACACTTTTCTTGGCTAAGTTTCTTTTGTATTTTATGTTAATAGTTGATATTTTTTGACCTTTGCTCTTGGGTTATTCTCTCTATCTCTTTTATTCTTTTACACATATTATACATATTTTGATTGTTGTTGCTTTGTGGTAAGTATAAAAGTCATATTATGTTAGTTTGTGTACTGTGTTTTCATAATTCCATTGAGCATTCTGAGTATTTCCGAAAAAAATTGTTACTGTGCCTTTGCAATAAGCATTTTGTTATTAATTTTTGTTCATTGTCATTGGATTGTATTCATTTCATGTTACAAACTTGCCATGTATAGCATCTTAAATTCTGATACTTCATGTTCTGAAACCATTATATAATTCTTTATTTATTTTGGTTTTATTGTTAATCTGTGGAAGAGTTTTGATTCATCAGATAAAACATGTTGTGTATCTTGGCAAGAGACTCAGCACATCTTTTGGGGGTGACCAGAGTTCAGATATGTACACTCAACTTCACATCATTATCTTCATCCCATAACCTGTTTAGTTATACAAACCATTTTCTCTCAAACTCATACATAAAAAATATAGCAATAAACTTGATAAAATGGTAAAGATTAGTACTATCAATACTATTAGCATAAATTCTAGTCTTATACACTACAGTTTAGATTTGACACACTGCACTGGAAATTGTAAAGCTATTTCTAGTTGTTCTTAATAATCAAAACATGGATTCAGATATGCGACTAATGATGAAATATCAGAGAAGCAGAGCAGTCAAGCCCTAGCTCTTATTTCTACTGAAGTACTGATACCAATGGGGCAGGCAATTCTGATACTTGGAGTCTTCCCTCAGAAAACAATGAGCTTTTGTCTTCTTCCTCCTTATATTTCTTTCTCCCATCCATATCTACCTCCCAATTTCAGGGATAAAGGAATGAGCCACCACTTGTCTCTCTTTTTCTTTTAGACTGGATCAATGTGGTGTAGCCTGGGGTGGCCATGAAATTACAGACATGCACCTGATTATGTCTCCCAAGTGCTAGGATTAAAGGTGTACTCCACCATGGCCTGTCCTCTATGGCTAACCACGGCATAGCTCCACATTCTATTCTTAAAGCATATTTGTTTTTTCTTTATATATGTTTATGGTTGAAGAAGAGAATAGTTTCAGTCTGAATTGTGTAATGGTCTTTGCAAGCTCTGCACATTGTGTGGAGAGAGAAAGAGGGTTTGAAATTCTCCTCTGCAGGAACAGAGCTGGGTCATCTACTGATGACATGGGAAAGTGACATTGAAATTAATGTCTGACTATGCAGTTTGCCTTTTGTTCCAGCACTGAGGAAGTAGATGCAACTGGATCTCTCTGATTTAGAGGTCAGCCTGGTCTACAGAGTAAGTTCCAGTACAGTAGGGCCACATTGTTAAACTCTGTCTCAAAAATAAAAATAAATAAATAAATGTATCAATAAATATTAGACAGTTAATAAAAAAAACTATTAGAAAAGAACAACAACAAGTTTAATATTAATAATTAATAAGGAATTCACCAGTGCAGTTTACTAAGCAAGGAATAGGATGGCAGGAGCCACACAGGGAAATTCTGTAAAAAAAACCCAAAAACCAAATAAGTTCCTATTTGTGCAGATCTCTGAAATGTCTAGGTCTGGAGTAAAAGCCAGGGCCAAAGGAGGTCCTGGACCTAGTGTGTCTTTAAGAACAGTCTAACCCTTGAGGAAGAGCTCTTGTCAATCAAGCTTCACTAGCCAATCAGGTACACTGAGCCAACCCACCAGTATCAGGTCTGGAAGGACACTTCCTGGAGCCATACTGCAGGCTTGCTTTTATATCAGAACAGGCACCAGAGGATTGATTGCTGCTCTATGAGTGCTGCAGGGGAATGGAGGAGAACAGAAGCTGCAGCATGGTGAGTGAGTGGATTCAGAGGGTGGTATGGGGAGTCATGAATGTCTGTTTTGCAGTCCTTCCAGGAGGACGCTGGGCTTGAATGTGCTGTCAAATTCAGTGTTCTGTTAGGTCCATTGTGGTTCTAGGAGCTTCCCCAACCAGGGTGTGGCCCAGGAATATTTTTCCTTGTGGGATGCATCTGTGGAAAGGATTTCGATTATGCAGCAAGGTGAATAAATTCTTTGAAGTCAGCTCCATTATGCTTTTGGTGCACAGGGATGGCAAGTTACCATACAAGGAGAGGTTCAGTTTGTCCAGTGCCTTCAAGAAGCTTTGCCCTTCATATCTAACATTTAGGGGTCAGATACGTGCAGAGATATTACCATTTTTTTGCCATCAAAATAACTTAACTTCTGTTGTTAAGAAATGAATAGAAAGATCTTATTTTGCATATCATTCCCAGTTCCCTCTCCCTCCCTCCCCCAGTGACCTCCCCATCCCATCCCACATACATTTCTCTGGGAGGCTTAGTTCTTTAGGACGATTCATCTAAACCTGTCAAGACATTTGGGTTTGGCACGGGCCCTCCTCCCTTGTCTCTAGGCTAAGGGTGTATTCACACTTGGAATTAATTTTGTGTATGCTCTAAATGGCTATATATATATATATATATATATATATATATATATATATATATATGGATTTTTGTTTTACAGCATGATCTGGAATTTTTTTTTTATGCTTGTTGTATTTTACTTTTCATCCTTTAATCCATTTGTTTATGCTTACTGATACATGTTAATAGTAAATGATATATAAGTAATATAATCCTTTGAAGCATGTGAAAATTAGGTAATTATCACACTCAGGATAGCCTAGTTTAGTTCTATTTCCCTGAAATTTCAAAATGCTATTGTTTTTTATTATTATTTTATTTTATATAACAAAGTCCAATTAAATGAAAACAAACATTTATACACAATATTTGGGAATTTGGGCGTCGTTCTTTCCAAACTACTTCCTGCTGGTAAGGGACGCTGTCATGGGGGAGTCAAAGAAGGTTCAGAAATCCTGGCTGTAGTCTGTAGGGCTGCTTTTTCCAGCTGTTTTGAATTTAGGATCACTTTATACTCTGTTTCAGGTGGTCTGGCGTGATCAAGCCACATTAGTCTGGAAGGAACCCACATCTTTTCATTTTCTGTAGAAACAAAAATAGAAATCCTTTTCCCCAATAACTTGTCCTTCAACTTAAATTTTGAAGTCAAAGCATTTTTTTAATTTAATTTATTATTTTACATGTCGATCCCAGTTCCCTCTCCTTCCCTCCCTCACTCCCTCCTTCCCTCCTGCCCTCTCACATGCACACTAAACACCCTCCCCTCCCATCTCCCACCCCAATTCCACATGTAGGGGAATGCCATCCAGTTGGGGTCATGTAGATCTGACAGGTCCTATGAAGTAGGGACTAGGGCTTCTCTCCTGTCTCTAGATTAAGGCACTTATCCCTCCATGGGGGATATGTTCGCAAAGTCCTTTTGTGCACCAAGGATACATCCTGGCTCCACTGTCTGAGGTCTCTTAGACTGCTCAATCCTTTTGGCTGAGACTCATATTCAGGGGGGCCTGAGTCAGTCCCATGCTGGCTTCCCAGCTATCAGTCTAGTGGCCGTTATCTCCTCCTTTTTCAGGTAAGCTGTCTGTATGTGTTTCTGCCGGAAGGTCTTGTCCTCTCAATCTGCATCTGGGTGCTAGTTCGACTCAGTGTTTATGTATGGGTGTTTGATCCTATTTTCAACAGGCATTAGTTGAGGGTTCCATGGATAAGTTAGTTCTTGATCGCACTCTCTGGGAAGGGCATTTATGATAGCCTTTCCACGGAAGCTCATATTGTTAGTTGGGAGCAGTATTGTACTTCTCTAAACCATACTTTGTGTTCAATTTTATCTCTAAAACAATATTGGCTCCCTCTTTATTGTTCTTCTCTCTCTCTCTCTCTCTCTCTCTCTCTCTCTCTCTCTCTCTCTCTCTCCTGTCTTCTATTCCTAACAGGGCTCAATCTTCCTAGTCGCACATGTTTTCCTCCCCCACTCATTATCTCCTACTTCTCTCTACATTCACTGTCCCCCCCACTTCCCCTGTGCTCTGGGGGACTTGTCCTTTCCTGGTTCTGTGAGGGACTTCATATGAATCTCTTAGAATATACATTGTATCCTAGGTCCTTTGGTGGTGTGAATTATAGGATGGTGATCCTTTGATCTAGGTCTAAATTCCATTTATGAGTGAGTACATACTATTTTCCTCTTTTTGTGACTGAGTTTCCTCAATCAGGGTGGTTTTTTTCAAGTGCCCTCTACTTGCCTGCGAATTTCAAGATACCATTTTTTTTTTTTCTGCAGAGTAGTAGTCCATTGTGTAAATGTACCACATCTTCATTAAATATTCTTCAATTGAGGGGCGCCTAAGTTGCTTCCAGGATATTACAAATAGTGCTGCTATGAACATAGTTGAACAGATGTCTTTGTTGTATGGATGTGAATCCTTTCGGTATATGCCTAAGAGGGGGATTGCCGGGTCTTGTGGTAAACTAATTCACATTTTCCTGAGGAACGGCCATACTGATCTCCAAAATGGCTGTATGAGTTTGCGCTCCCACCAGCAGTGGAGGAGTGTCCCCCTTTCTCCATATCCTCTCCAAAATGAGTCATCATTGGTGTTTCTAATTTTAGCCAATCTGGCAGGAGTAAGCTGGTATCTTAAAGTTTTTTGATTTGCATTTCCCTGGTAACTAAGTATGTAGAGCATTTTCTTAAGTGTCTTTCTGCCTTTTTGATTTCCTCCATTGAGAATTCTTTCTTCAGTTCTGTATGCCATTTTTTTAATGGGGATATTTTGTGTTTTGTTGACTAGTTTCTTGAGTTCTTTGTATGTTTTGGAGATCAGACCTTTGTCAGATATAGGATTGGTGAAAATCTTTACCCCGTCTGTGGACTCCTGTTTGGTCTTGTCCACTTTGTCCTTTGCCTTACAGAAGCTTCTAAGTTTGAAGAGGTCCCATTTATTAATTGTTTCTCTCAGTGTCTGTGCCCCTGGAGTTACGTTCAGGAAGCAGTCTCATATACCAATTTGTTCAAGGATACCTTCTACTTTCTCTTCTAAGAGGTTCAATGTGGCTGGATTGATGTTGAGGTCTTTGATCCATTTGGACTTGAATTTTGTGCATGGTGACAGACATGGTTCTATCTGCCTTCTTCTACACCACCTCATCCTATTGTGCCAACACCATTTGTTGAAGATGCTGTCCATGCCCCATTGTATAATTATCACTGTTTTGTCGAAAATCAGGTGTTCATAGGTGTGTGGGTTGATATCAGAAATTTCAATTCGATTCCATTGGTCTACCTGTCTATTTTTATGCGAATACCAGGCTGTTTTCAGAACTATAGCTGTGTAGGAGAGCTTAAAGTCAGGAATGGTGATGCCTCCTGTAGTTCTTTTATTGTATAGGGTTGTTTTGGCTAACCTGGGTCTTTTGTTTTTCCATATAAAGTTGATTAATGTCCTTTCAAGGTCGGTGAAGAAATGTGGTGGGATTTTAATGGTGATTGCATTGAATCTGTAGATTGCTTGGAAAGATTGCCATTTTTATTATGTTAATCCTACCTAACCAAGAGCATGGGAGATCTTTCCATTTTCTGGTATCATCTTTAATTTCTTTCTTGAGAGACACAAAGTTCTTATTATGTAAGTCTTTTACTTGTTTGGAAATCATTATTTACTTAGAGTTATTTATTGTTGGTGGTGTGTCATGTTATCAGCCCAACAGAGTTCATGAGATGAGATTCCCTGATCAAGAGATTATTTAGTTATTCCATTTTTAAGATTGGTGGTGACTGTTTCCTTCATGGGTCAGTCCTGTTGCAAGCTCTCAGAAAATGATGATGTGAAACAATACAGTTTTTTTAAATCATGTAATCATGAGACTGTTAAAAATCTATGATTATATAATCTGTAATCATTTGGTAACACAGTGTCCCTCTTTCTCTGGGAACTGCTTTTGGTACAGATCTGCCAAATGACCGATGACACCATCATTACTTAGGCAATCAAATAAGTTTATAATTGGATAGTCCTGCATACTTAACTTTCATAAGGTAGAACCAAACTCCAGTGATTTTCAAAGAAGTAGTACTTAGATAATTAAATAATGCCTCGCGATTAAATCCCAGAGAGGAATGGCCAGACTCTAGTCACGAAGAACAACATTCTCATTGATTTAAGTAATTAATATATTTTGAAAAATGATTAAATAATGACAGGGTGGTGCATACTTAAATCCCACATGGAGTAGTCAGACTGATCTCTTCCTAGCATAATGATTTATTTAAAAAATTAAATTGACAATTAATTAGTTGGCATTTTATATTAACACCGAGGAGGTGGCACCAAAGTCCTAAAACTATCGCTGATGTAATGATCTATTTACATAGCTAAATGATGAAGTAATGAGATGATGTTACCTCATCGACTCCCAAAATCTGACTCCAAAAGGGACTTATGGTCCATAACATTACCTCTATTTTAAATACATTAATTAAATGATGAATTATTACTTAATTTCCTAGTTTAACAGTGAAATAAATAAGTGTAGTATTAGATGATGTGATGGCCTGACAGGATGGACTCCCATAATGAGGCTCAAAACTCCAGTGACCACTGAATACATAATGACAGATTTTCATAATTAAATGAATAAAGATTAAACAAGTGGATGGTATTTTATACGTGGAGCCAATTGGGTTTCTGTATGTTTTCTGTACTTTCATGGGCATGTCCTTCAGATTGGGTAAGTTTTCCTTGATGATTTTGTTGAATATGTTTTCAACACCTTTGAGCTGGGCTCCCTCACCTTCCTCTATTCCTATTATTCTTATGTTTGGTCTTTTCACGGTGTCACACATTTCCTGGATGTTTTGTGTTAAGGATTTGTTGGATTTATGATTTTCTTTTTTCGATGAATGTATTTCTCCTAGTTTATCTTCTAAACCTAAGATTCTCTCTTCCTTCTCTTGAATTCTGTTGGTTATGCTTGCATCTGTAGTTCCCAATCTTTTGCCCAGTTTTTCTATTTCCAGCATTCCTTGGGTTTGTGTTGCCTTTATTTTCTCTATTTGAGTTTTATAGTCTTGAACCATTTCCTTCACCTGCTTGATTCTCTTGTTTCTTAGTTTTTGTACTTTTTTTTCTTTCCTTAAGGAATTTGTTCATTTCTTCCACTTTTTTGTTTATTTTTTCTTCCATTTCTTTAAGGGATTTTCTCACATCTTCTTTGAGGGCCTCTATCATTTTTTGATGGTAATTTTTAAGTCGTTCCCTTCTGCTTCCTCTGCTTTGTTGTTGTGTTCCATTCTAGTTGGGGTAGATTCCTTAGATTCTGGTGGTTTCATGCTTGCCTTCTGTTGTTAGTTATTTTCTTGTATTGCCATCTTTCCATAGCTTCTTCCAATAGGTGTATGTGTTGTCTCTCCCTCTCTCTATGGTGCTTCCCCGGTGGGCTTATGTGTGTCAGAGTTTCAATATCTGTAGCTCTCTCGTTGGTCCAAGCTCTATAGGATGTCTCTCCGCAGACAGGGACCCAGGGATGGGATCAGGGATGAGGATCCAGTAGAAGATGCCTTCAGATACTCAGAGTGGTCCCGAAGAGATAGGCGGGTCTCTGGGAGGGGCCTGAGACTCCAGCAGAGGACTGTAGTTGGGGGTCAGAGGCGAAGCAGTTGAGAAATAGTTAGTCCTGTGTGGATACGCCGGTCTCCTGTGTTCATATTCGCTCCAAGATTTCCCCCAAGTAGTGTGGTCTCTAGCCAATGGCTGGCAGAAGAGGACTAAGGGTGGGCTGATATTCGAAATGTTCCTGTACCAATAGTCCAATCTCTCATGGAACTGGCACTCTCTATCTGAGGCCTCTTTCTTTAGCATAATCTCTGCTTTGTGGGTCAAGGATTTGCTGGAGGGAACTCAGAGTGGACCCATAGAGATAGGCAGATATCTGGGAGGGGGCCCAGAACTCCAGCAGAGGACTGGAGGTGGGGGTCAGAGACCAAGCAGGTGGAAATTACGGGTGGCCCCACGTGGATAGGCAGGCCTCCTTTGTTCAGATTTGATCCGAGAAGTCCCCGAAGTAGTGTAGAGTATTTGCTCCACCCTCTGTCCTAGTGCTCAACCAGAACAGCAGGACATGATGCAGTGTAGGGCACAGGGTAGTGGGGGCAGGCTGGCGGTGGGGATGTGTGGGGATGTATCAGAGCTACAAGTGTGCTCTCTATGGGGAAAGGACACAAGAGCAGCGGGATGAGGGACCATCTCAGGAAGTTGGGGGAGAGGTTGTAGGGGAGAGGCTGCCCCAATTCGGCCCATACTCACCACCTCTTGACAATGGCTGGCAGAAGAGCAAGTTCTAATAGATCTTATAAATTCAAACTCACAGAGAGTGGGAGGGTGAAAATGGAAGGATCACAGACTCAGAGCATCTGGCTACTAGAGTTCTTACCTCTACCTATTATCAAACAAACAATGTGATCCTGTCCTCATACTGCTTCCTCAGATTGACTGCTATCTCTTTGATCCCTCAGACTAACTGCTCAAACAAAACCATCTCACTGGGTGCTCTTCTGTCACCTCTGCCTTTTTCTTCCTCTTTCTGTCCAGCCATGTCACTCTATCTTCAAATCCCTACTGCTGGGATTAATGGACTGAAATCCTAAGTCCTTGGATCACCTTAGTGTGAGTTGTTTTTCATTTAGACAGATTTTTTTCTCCCTCTCCCCCCTCTCTCTCACTCTGTCTCTCACCATCTCTCTAATAGACAGGACTGGCCTTGAACTCGCACACTTCCATCTGCCTCCATCCCCTTGGGCTGGTATGAAAGCTATGCCCATACCCTGCTCTGTTAGGGAAGACATTGGCCTCAATGTCAAAATAGTGGCTTGGGTGTGTAGCTAGCTAGTGACTTACATGCATAGCTAAATAATGAGTTAAGTATGTGTCTGACTAGTGACTTAGTGTGTATGACTAACTAGTGACTTACTGTAAATGGCTAACCTATGAGTTAGTTTATTTAACTAGTAACCTAATTGTGTGACCAACTATTGACTTAGGGTGTGGTCTACTACTAACTAGTATGTTGGGCTAATTACTAACTTAAATGTGATTGACTAGTGACTTAGCATATGCGGCAAACTAGAAACTTAGGTGTGTGGCCTACTAGTGACATAGTGTGTGTGGTTAACTAGTGACTTAGAAGTGGCTGACTAGTGACATATTGACTGTGACTAACTAGTGACTTAGTGTATGTGGAACCTAGTGACATAGCTGTGTGGCTTACTAATAACTTTGTGTGGCTAACTAGTAACTTAGCAAGAGTGGCTAAATAGTAACTTATGTTTGTGGCTAACTAGTGACTTAGGTACCTGGCTGACTAGTGACTTAATGTGTTATTAACTGCCACAGCAGCCCCAGTGGAGACAGTGTAGCAATGGCTGAGAGAAATCTCAATGGCTACCTGTCCAGAGGTTTGTACCACATGTGGTTATGCTTCCTGGGGAAAAGTGGTCCAGGTTCCTGCAGGTGCTTGCCTGACTGGCTGATTGGAACAGGTGCTTGGTGTATTTTGTGCTATGATAGATATAATGCTTTTGATCATGGGTGTTTTGGCCTGTAGCTCCACTGTTAATTCAGTGAAGCCCAGAAAACACTTAGATATAGTTTCAGAAACTGAAAGATATACATACCAGCAACAGCAGATGGATGCTATCCTCTGTGCCCTGAACTACAAATCCCACTTAGCCAGTTGAGACTTCAAGTGTCAGCACAAGGCATAATAAATTAACATAGCTAAAGCTGTAGGACTTAGCCCACAAGATGACCCTTCCTGTAATTAGCCTGCCATCAGAAAAGCTGCTGTGGGATTTACTACAATACTCTAACTTGAAGTCTTAGGGCCCCTGAATCAATACAACAGTACAAGAGTTCTTACCAATGTTGTTAAAAGTTTACTGACCAGAGACAATGATTATTCTCTAAAATCAGTAAATCAAATCACTGCTATGCTGACCACAAGCAGGCCAAAAAAAAAAAAAACAGATTCTCAGCTACACACTTGCTTAGATGTATTTACAATCTCATGCTTTAAAGTAATTGCTGACATTTTTATATATGTCTGTGCATTTTAAACTGTGGCCAAAGATCTGTTCCATTGAACTTTATGCATAACAAATCCCAATGACTGAAATAAAAATTGCAAGCATGTTGCAAACACCACATTTGGGAATTTGGGCTGTCTGTCTTTCAGCCAAAGCAACTTCCTGACATGGTAAGGGCAGAGTCTTGGGGGATCTCACCACAGACCATTGCCCACTGAGACTGGTCTGCAGTCAGATAACACGTGACTTAGTTTTTCTGGGTACTAGTGATTTAATGTGTGTAGCTATCAATTGACTTAGTGTGTGTGGCTAACTAGTGGCTTAGTGTTGGTGGATAAGTGGTAACTTACTGTGTTTGGCTAATTATTGATTTTGTGTATGTGGCTAACTAGTATCCTAGATGAGTATGACTAACTACTGACTTTGGTGTGTGGCTTACTAGTGACTTAGTATGTGTCTAACTAGTAACATAGTGTGTGTATCTAACTACTAATTTAGTGTGTGTGGATAACTAGTGACTTAGTGTGTGTAGCTAACGAGTGCTTTAGGTGAATGGTTAACTACTCTCTTAGTGTGTGTATGTAATTTAGTGTGTGTGGCTGACTACTTTCTTGGTGTCTGTGGCTAGGTAGTGAATTAGATATGTGGCTGACTAGTGACTTAGTATATGTGGGTAAGTAGTGTTATAGTGTGTGTGGCTAACTAGTGACATAGTGCCTATGGCTAACTAGTAACGTAGAATTTTGTCTACCTAGTGACTTAGTCAATGTGGTTAACTACTGCTTAGGCATGTAGCTGACTAGTGACTTAGTTGTGTGACTAACTACTATCTTAGTGTGTGTGGCTAAGTACTGCCTTATTTGTGTGGTTGCATTGTGACTTTGTTTTTGTGACTAACTAGTGACATAGGCATGTGGGTGGCTGACTATTGATTTAGGTGTTTGCCTAACTAGTGACTTCATGTGTTTGGCTAACAAGTGACTTAGGTATGTGTCTAACAGGTGACATAGTGTATGTAGTTAACTAGTGAGTTAGTATGTGTGGCTAACTAGTGGGTTAGTTTGTGGCTAACTAATGACTTACACTTAACCAAGTGTGTAGCTAAATAGTGACTCAGCTTAGTAATCTGATCTTCAGAAATTTGATAGATCACAAACAAAATAGAGCAGTAATTAAGAAGAGATAGAATGATACTGCCCATATGCTGTTATTTTGTATTGAGCATGGTAACCTTACACATAGTCAATGATCTTCTCAAACCTCTGAGCTGATATTAGTGTGTCATGCAGGATTGAACATTTCTCCACAAAGAGAGTTACCTATTCACAAATTCAACATTCATTGGCTCTGAACTAGCTTCCCAAACTGTATACCCACATACTCTGGTGTGTGTTCATACACATGGCATGGATTCAAACATGATGGGAAATTACAAAATTACTCCCCCTACCACAGTCATGTACATTTTTCATAGTGGTGACTCCAGCACCTGGTTGCTTACCCTGAATCCTCCTTCAGTGTAAATAATTTTGCTTATTCTGATCTGAAAGCAGAGGCAATGCTCCACATGCGAATCCTTTTCCTGTGACTCCACTGGATAGTTCCCTACCTGACACTAATGGATATTTTAAATCTCTGAGGTTACAGTAATTTAAGAATTTTGAAGGAATAGTACAGAACATAGCAAAGCCATTGTTTGGAGAGCAACAGACTGCAACTAATGCCACCTGCATCAACATAAGAGCTTGCCTCATAAACATTCTTCTAACAGGATGAAAATGCATCTTTTCTAGCCTTAATATGCCTTACCAGGGAAAAAATCACTTCACCCACAGTGGAGATCTATAAAAACAAATACATCTAACATAACATGTATCTATCTTAGAAAATACTCGAACAGGAGCCAGCCTAGACATTTTTGCATTTCATATATTCTATCCTTCTTAAATGGCTTTTTAAGTTCAAGCTCCATTTTAGACATTGAACAATTTCAATGTCTAGATACTAAGCGAGATGAGAGGATTATACAGAAAATGTGTTCAAAATACTATTTCTTAAGGACATCAGATACCTGAAACTGACCTGCTTCACATGTAGGATCCTGAGGTGAAGGTATTGGTAAATGTAGAAGGTAGAATATATATATATATATATATATATATATATATATATATATATATATATATGTAAATGTTGGGATGGGGAGAAGTTTCCCATGCCAAGTAAGCTTCTTAAGGAGAATAAACTGTTCTACACTACATCCAGGAAGGAAAGGGAAGGAAACAGGAGATTTCCTTGAAGTCTTTCAATGGGAGAAACTCAGGAGAAGACCACTAAAACAATGCCACACAAGGGGAACACAGGGTATCTCATGATTATTACTGACTAAGCCCACAGTGACCTTTGGACTGAGAAACATATTTCTATGTAGTTTATATCTACAGACCTGAAATAACCTGTCCACTAAGGCTTTGTTCCAAACAATTACCAGCTCTCCCCAGCAAATACCTGATTTTGGACAAGGTACTCTGTTTTATGGTTAATACAGCAGGACCTTAGGGAAATCTCCCAAGGCCTAGACAAGGCTGTTACTATCTCTGCCAAGAATGTTCGTCATGCCTGCCTGAGAGCCTAAATGAAAGCTGTGCTTTATCTGACCACTCATACATCATTGGTTTACTTTTTAAAATCTGGTGTCCTATTGCCAATCTGGTAGAACTATGCTTTTCTGGAGAAGAAAACTGCAGCTATATGGCATACTGTGCCTAAATGTTGCTTGTGGACGTTTAATATCTCTGTGAGCAGCTGGTTATGGGCCAGTTGTGTGTGTGTGTGTGTGTGTGTGTGTGTGTGTGTGTGTGTGTGCGCGCACGCGTGTGTGTGTGTGTGCGTGTGTGTGTGTATGGTATTTTTTTTTTTTTTTTGATTTCAGTAAGGGACTACATGCTGTTATAAAACAGGAGTTGTTTCTTTGTAATGGTTTGGAGTCAAATGTCTGGAAAATCATGGTGAACAAATGTGCATTTGGGATTCAAAATTCTATCAGGTCTGGTCAGCATACACTTAGCTTTGTGTGTTTTAGAGGCAGTCCTACCTTAGTTAAATTCTATTTTGTGAAACAAGCTATCTCCAAAACATTTGTAAATCCTTTGTGTTACAAATTTACTCCTGTAGATCACTGCTAAATAGTGAAGTGCAACTCTTACATGAGATGTCTTTTACAGCATGCAGAAAATTAACAATAAATGGATCTTACACATAAAAGTAAAATGCAAAGTGCTGAACTAAAAGATACTTACCTAAAAGACCTCTGGAAGTTTGTCGCCATACTTTCAGTGGGTGCACCAAAAGTATGTAGAAGTTGACTAAATAGATGTTTCTACACATACCTCCCTGCTCTCAGTGCTCAGAGCAGATACGGCCCACAGAACAGTTATTTAGAGGCCTGTCTCTCACTTCTGGGAATTTTATGGACTGTATGACAACTCAGGAAATACCCTCCACACTGGATCTCATACCTCACCATCTCCCACTACCCATTTGAGGACAGCAGACCCTCACTCACCATGCTGTGGTTTTCCAATTTGCCATTCCTAAAAGCACAGTACACAAAACCACTGCCTCCAGTTTCTCTTCAAATCCAGGCCAGAATGGCTCTGTACTTCTTCTGACAGGCAGGTCACCTTGGGGTCTGATTGGCTAGTAAGCCCTTAGTTATAAGAGTACCTCACAGCTGGATGCAGAGTGCTTAAGGACACATTAAAATGGGTCCTGATTGCCTTCTACCACAGACAAAGACTTTTCTATGTCAGCAGAGATGTGCATTTCTATAGCACTTGTTCTATAGCTGACCCCTGCTATCTTCCTGCAGTTCACAGGAATTTTCCTTTCTTCCTCCTAGACACAGTGTGGCTAGTTAACTATACATACTTAAGTGGGTTGAGTTATTCCTGGTGAACAAGTTGGATGGGAGCTCAGAATATTTATTTACTACACAGAGATTTAGGTATATAAAAATTGATATTTGTTATTTGGTTAAACACTGAATTTATGTGAACTAAAGTAACTATTTTACCTGGTTGTCTTGGGAACTGCAGACAATCAGGAAAGAAAAGCAGGTACCAGATCTCAAAAAAAAGATATTATGTCTTTCTTCTATCAAATAGCTGGATGATGGCTCCATGGATGTAGAGTTTTATCCCTGAAACTGAGAGCAAACACTTGGCAAATGCATAATAATGAGAAGAGTAGTCTTCATGGAAAATTGAATATTTGGAGAGGAATTGAACTAGGAAGTATGTATTTGTGAGCACTATTGTAAGCAAATACATCTTCACTGATAAGATGAAAAAGAAAAGAAAACAAAAACCTACCTCGACCAGAGGGACCATGTTATTTGTGGGTCGAGGTGGGCTAGAATCTGAAAATAAATGGGTAAGAAAGAAGGAATGAGACGAAGCAATGGATTTTCAAGGTCTCAATTTTGTTAGGCAAAAGAGAAGTTTTTAAAGCAAAGTAGGGAGGAAGTGGGGAGGGGTAACTGTGCCCAATATGGGGCTCTGGTAATGTCCTAGGCCATAAACCTCAGACCATAAATGTCTGCTTATCTCAATTCCTGCTGTCTGGTTCACCTCAGTTCCTGGGGTTAGTGAAACAGACTGCTTGTTTAAGAAGTTTTCTGTTTTACCAAGATAAGCCTCAAGTAGAGTTTTAAGGTGTAAGTAATTCTGCAAGAGGATGTGACTCAAGGCCGGTTCCCAACAAAAACCAAGTACATTATTCAATGTTCTCTACAAGAAACAGAATGTATGATGAATCTCACCATATATGTAGAAAGTGGATTTATTATAATGTCTCACAAGCTGTGATCTAGTTAGTCCAACAATGGTTGCCTACCAATGGGAATCTTAGGAGTACAGAGGTTTTTTAGTTTATCAGGATGGATGTCTCAGCTGGTCATTATATACAAAACTTGCAAAGACATGGGCTCTGATGGTAGTAAACGAATACATTTGGTAGCCAGAGCAAGGGTTAGCAGCCAAAGAGGGAGAGCTTCCTCCTTCAATACCCAGTATACATGCTGGCTACCACTAGAAGGTGGATCTGATTCTTCCTTTATCTGATTTGTTTTGTTTTGTTTTTTGTTGTCAAAACAGGTTTATCAGAGCAGCCCTGGAACTCTGAGTCTGGCCTCAACCTCAGAAATTCAGGCTGCCTCCTTTGTCCTGGGATTAAACATGTTCACTATCACCAAGCAGTTAAAATAGATCTCATCATCTATATCCTTACATGGCTTCTGTGTGCTTTGGCAGTCCTGGAATTTAGTCTGCCAGTCTGATTTTTCTCAACCGGTATTTGTGTATGCATTCCAAATTTTCATGAGTTCATTGACCTCCAATAACTCCTTTTGTCCTTAAGACATTACCTTTCCTGCTACAGGATGCCTGTGTCTTGATGATGATTGTCTCCTATCTAAATAACTATAGATTTGGCCTAGACAGGTTTGCATGCACCCTGAAGGAAGGGAGTAAGTGTAGCTATGGGGAGCAGGAAGGCAGATAGTATGTGCAGTTATGAAGTGCCTTTGGAATTAAAGGAAGTAATTTTTTTTTTCCATTCATACATACCCCTTCCATTGCCCCAACTTTTTTTGACTACTTATTTTAAATATCCTCTGGGGATTGACCTGGCCTATAGTGTTCCTCAAGGGGACCCCTGTTTTTAAGCAATTTCTTGGATAAATATTCATTTATGGTTTCCTATGTTTTTTTCTATAATGTGGAAGCTATGGCCTCTGAACATGGAGTTAAATATCTTCCCCAAATGTTTAGGCTTTTTAAATCTAGAGAAAGAATATATTTATTTCCTCATTGATTACTCATTACAAGTAGGTCCCAATTAACACTCTTTAATTTCTGCAATCTAATGAAATGTATCTACTATACCAGTGTAAAACTGGGTATGATAGCTTCAATGGGAACTTCAACGTCTGACAATGACTGTTCCAAAACATAGATGGGAGACAATAAGAGAGAACCAAAGTACAAAAAGTTCTAGAATTAACTTAGGGATATAGAGACTGAGAGAAATAATTTTCCTAAAGCTTAGGACTATTTGTTATTGATGCAATTCTTTTTGTCTAGATAAACTATAACTTCAGTAAAAAGATTCAAATATGCTACTATAGCTTTGTATATTCCTATACTTGCACTTTTATTATTTCTTTTATTAGTAAAGTTTGTTATAAAACCTAATATTTATGTGTTCTTGTGAATATGCAATCTGTATATTCAATGCATTCCCCATAAAATCCCAGCAAGATTCTTCACTGACCTTGAAAGGATAATACTCAACATTATGTGAAAAAAAAACAAAAGACCCAGGATAGCTAAAATGACCCTGTGCAATAAAGGTTCTTCAGGAGGCATCACCATCCTCAACTTCATGAACTACTCTAGAGCTATAGGGTTGATAACCCCCTGGTATTGGCACAAAAATAGACAGGTATACCAATTTAATCAAATAAAAAATCCTGATATTAAACCTAACACCTACAAACACCTGATTTTTGACAAAACCCTGAAAGTATAAAAGGGAGGGAGGAAAGCATCTTCAACAAATGTTGCTAGCACAACAGGATGATGGTGTGTATAAGAGTGCAGATAGACCCATACCTATAGCCATGCACAAAACTCAAGTCTAAATGGATCGAAGAGCTCAACATAATTCCAACCAGATGGAACTTCTTAGAATAGAACCATTGAACAACTGGTAGAGGAGACCACTTTCTGAACATAACTCCAGGAGTACATACAATGAAATCGACAATTAATAAGTGGGACTTCTTCAATAATAGGTTCTGTAAGGCAAAGGACACAGTGGACAAGACCAGACTGGAAACTGATCTTCACAACCCTACATCTGACAGAGGACTGATGTCCAAAATATACAAAGAATTGAAGAAAATAGTCACGAAAATACCATGCATGGCCAAAGAACGTTAGACATGAGCAGTAGACTCCAAGATCCTCAAGTAACACCTGCCCCATTTCCTCATCCCCACACAAAGACACATCTCCCTTTGGGTTGAAATGAGAGGATGAAATGAATGGGGCTTCCCCTGACCCTACACAGAATTCCTGTTCCTCCATGGACACCTTGACCTCTGCATTTTATTAAATTCAAAGGAATCCAGCCCTCCAACTCCAGGAGAGGTTTCCCCTTGTATTGTGGTTTCTAGTTGATTTTCTCCCTTCTGTGTACCAGCCAGATAATCTCTGGTGTCCTAAAAAGCCAACCGCTCTGGAGGTGCCACCTGTCTCCAATTCTTTTCCAACAATACTCTCTGGAACACACTCCAAGCCACCACTCTGAAGCACAAGTCCTCATTGATCTCAGACCAAGCTGGTGAGTTCAATGATAGGTTTCAGCTGTCATCTCCCTCACTATTAGCAACAGGAGACACAGCTGACTGTCTCTGAGGTACTAGAGTGTGTGTGTGCACCTGGTTCCACCACAGCAACTACTGCTGTCATTTTTGGGACTAATGTTTATACTTATTTTGCAGCACTTTAGAATTTGACTTGAGATTTATACCTGGGGAAGTGAAGTAGTTCCTTTTCGTATTAGAGATGCTACAGCTTACTAGTCTGTAATTAACTGAGTATTCATCTCTGAATTTAAGCGCTGGTGGCTCAGCTATAAAGTGGATTCATGAAGATGGAATGCATATGGTGTAATATATTTCTCTTATTTTTCTGCATTTGTCTCAATGTAATTGTGAGTAAATGGAGGATCAACACTTCCATTCTTTGCCTGACTGACAGCAAAGTACTTACCTAAGTTTTTAAATTTTGTTTTCATTTCTGTGGAGATGCCATGGCTGGTGTGGAACTCCTGGGTATATGGTAGCCTACTTTACTGTCTCACATTCTGGGATAGCTAGGATTGCTATATCATGGTTACAGGTACCTCACTACTCATCTTTAAATTGCACGTGGAGAAAGAATGATACTTGATATCTACCTGTTAGGGTTAGGGATTGATATTTCTTTTTAGAGGTGTCCTATGTATGTGAGTGTGTATGTACCCTACATCTGCTTTTGTTGCTGTTCAATGTTGCCCTTGCAAGTTTTTATTTTTCAGTTCACAAAATACTCCCAATATTAAAATGTTTTTAAAATAATGAGGATATTGTTTGCAATACTTTGTTGACTAAGAATAGATATTAAAGATGATAAGGATTTGATTTGATCTGTTTTTTTTTTCTTGGTGAAGTTTTTTGTGTCAGTCTTTGGGTGTCTTCCTTCCTTATACTAGGTTTCATACAGTGCACATTCATCTTGAGCTCTCTATGTACCATAAAGGACCTTGCAGTCCTAATTCTCCTGCCTCTATTTCCTAAGTGCTGGAAGACAACAGTATGCAACTTTGGCTCTCAGAAGTGTGTGTGTGTGTGTGTGTGTGTGTGTGTGTGTGTGTGTGTGTGTTTTGAGAAAGAGGTTTACTATGTTGCCTAGACTGGACTCAAACTCTGGCTGCCTCCTTCCCTTAACCTACTTAGTATTGGAATTACAGGTAGTTCAAGGTTGAGGCACCAGACCACTGATGGCCTTGTTTTTAAAAAGGTGTCCCACAGGAAGTGTGGAAATGACCGCCATTGTAGCTAAAGATACTTAATCGTTGTTCTCTGTAGTTATACAGAAGTTACATAATTTAGGGCTTTTTTTTTAATCTACAGGAAAGAAAATGCAAATATAAAAGAATTTAGCAGGGCAGTGGTGTAGCTTGGGGGTCCATGCAGGGCCCTAAAGGACCCCCTTTCTTTTAATATAAACTAACACCTGTCTTAGGTGACAGAGGATATCAGCATAATTCCTTTCCCGTCATTGGAGAGGTCACACAGGCCTGTAACCTTCCTGGATTAGGTTGGATATTTGCCCCCTCTGTCTTACCCATCACTGGCGAATAGTTTGTCAGCCACACGTGGGCAGAGGCATTTTCAACATCACCAAAAATGCGGCCTGCCAGCTGTAGGAGGCAGTCTGCAAATTCTGAATAGGGCTCAGATGGTTGCTGCAAGACCTTGAATATTTGATCTCCTGCAGCCACATTAGGCAAGGCTTCCCAAGCTCTAGTAGCAACAGCAGTACTTTGTGCATAGACCTATAGGTCAAAAAGAATTTGAGTTGCAAGGTTAGCATATTGCCCTCCACTTGTTGCGCTCATGAGCATATCTGAATTCCTAGCAGGAAATCTGGCAACAGCATTACTTTACGCAGTTTCCTTGCAAAATTCTTGAAATTCACCTCTCCAGAGAAAATAGTCACCCCCACTCAGCACGGCTCTACAGAGCTGCATACAATCACTAGGGGTACAATTTAACGCTGCAAAAGACTCAAAAATTGTCTGAGTAAAAGGAGCATGGGCCCATAAGCAGTGACAGCCTCTTTATGCTGTTTTATATCCTTAAAATTTAATGGGCTGTGCTCCCTAACCCTGTTATCTGAGGATCCACTGTCTCAATCACTGGAAACACATCTCTTTCCTTTTCTATCACTTCTACCTTCTTCTAAATCTTGTACTTCCTCAAAAGTCTTATTCATCTATGCCATTTCTTGTTTTACTTTATGGCAATGAATTTTTTAGATGTCTTGTTTTAATCCTATTGCCCTGCCTTTTCAATAGGACCACTAATTGCCCGCTGAGCTTTTCCTTACACTTACTGGCACCAATCCTTCAATACACCCTCATTCACTTACTTTTGCCGGCCGGCCTTCGAGGGCGATCTCTTAGGTGATCCTTTCTTTCCCAATCTCGGTGGGACCTCCACATGTAGCGCCCGTGCTACCATCTCTACCATGAGTCGGGTGAAGGCCTAGAGGTTGAAATAAAGACAAGACAGCGAGTCATTCGTTCAATGGCAAAGTTGGAACACCAAATGCCGAGTGCTGTTTATTGAGGGGGAAGAACGGGCTTAAATACCAACTTATTGCACAGTGGAAAATTACAGGAATTTTTTGGCTTAGCTGCTCCCTGTGTTGTCACGAGGTGTATGTCACAAGATGTGTTTCATGAGATGTGTGTCACAAGATGTGTTGTCACGAGATGTGTTGTCACGGGAAGAGTACCAACAAAAGCCTTGGTGCAGGGAGTTCCTGACAACAGTTTCAGGCTAGCTCAAGGTGCCTTGGGGTTACATACAGGGCCCTACACAGTGGTGGTTCTGAAAGGGTCACACATTGTGGAATAAGATGTTTCTCAAAGTTGTTTTGATTTGCATTTCCCTGATAGCTAAGGATTTAGAGCACTTTCTTAATTGTGTTTCAGCCTTTTATCTATTGAGAATTCTTTCTTTGATTCTGTACCCCAATTTTACTAGTGTTATTTGGTGTTTTGTTGACTAGTTTGGAGATCGGTCCTTTGTCAGATATAGGATTGGTGAAAATCTTTTCCCAGTCTGTGGGCAGCCTTCTGGTCTTCTCCAATGTGTCCTTTGCTTTACAGAAGCTTCTCAGTTTGAAGAGGTCCCATTTATTAATTGTTGCTGTCAGTGTCTATGCCCCTGGAGTTATGTTCAGGAAGTGGTCTCCTATACCAATTTGCTCAAGGGTAACCCCTAATTTCTCTTCTAAGAGGTTCAATGTGGCTAGTTTGCTGTTGATGTCTGTGATCCATTTGGACTTGAGTTTTGTGCATGGTGACGGACATGGGTCTATCTGCAGTCTTCTACACACCATAATCCAATTGTGCCAGCACCATTTGTTGAAGATGCTGTCCTCGACCCATTGTATTCATTTAGCAGCTTTGTCAAAAATCAGGTGTTCATAGGTTTGTGGGTTAATTTCAGCAATTTCTATTTGATTCCATTGGTCTACATGTCTATTTTTGTGCCAATACTAGGCTTGTTTCAGAACTATAGCTCTGTAGTAGAGCTTAAAGTAAGGGATGGTGATGACTCCTGTAGTTTTTTTTTTATTGCACAGGGTTGTTTTGGCTATCCTGGGTCTTTTGTT
This sequence comes from Phodopus roborovskii, assembly GCF_943737965.1. Taxonomy (NCBI): domain Eukaryota; kingdom Metazoa; phylum Chordata; class Mammalia; order Rodentia; family Cricetidae; genus Phodopus; species Phodopus roborovskii. The sequence continues at coordinate 126,431 of NW_026125723.1, forward strand.
TTTCCATATAAAGTTGAATATGATCCTTTCAAGGTCAGTGAAGAATTGTGGTCAGATTTTAATGGTGTAGTGAGATTATCTGTTGCCTACAATCTTCGTGGGCATAGTTAATTTCCTTGGGTTGGAGTATTCCTTCCAATACTTAATGTAGAGCTAGATTTGTAGATACATATTTTGAAAATCTGGTTTTGTCATTAAATAAATTGTTTTCTCCATCTATAGTGACTGAGAGTTTTTTCTAAGTATAGTATGGTGGGCTTGCTTCCGTGGTCTCTTAATACTTGTAGAACATCTATCCAGGACCTTCTTGCATTGATGGTTTCCATGGATAACTCATGTGTAATTTTGATAGGTCTACCTTTATATGTTATCTGTCTTTTCCCTTCATTGCTCTTAATGTTCTTTCTTTATTCTGTATGCTAGTTGTTTGATTATTATATTTCGAGGGTGTAGAGAGCTACGAAGTGCCTTGCCTTAAGATGGCACAGGCTTCCACCTTCCAGATGGTGAGCGCTCTCTATGGTAAAAAAAGTCCTTATTTGGCCCCGGCTGTTGAGCTTGCTTGCTTCCGTATAAGAGCAGCCTATCTGCAGGGTCCCCGTGGCTCAATAGGGTTTGTCAGTGCAAGGGGATTTAAGCCTGTGCAAGCATTTCTCCGGGGTCAGAAAAAGAAGCATGTTCAAGGATCCTGAATAAACTACTTGAAGAAGATCTTGCCCGAGTTGCGTCTTCCTTGCAGGCTGAGGTTGGGAGCAACACCTGGTGGCCCTTACAGGGACAGAGATCAGAACTTCTTGTAGTCAGGGCAGCACTGGGAAGTTCCAAAGGTAAGGTGGGACAATAAAGACCTCAGAAATAAGTGGCAATAAAGTCTCAGGCATTGAGCAAGAGGTTCTAGAGAACCGAAAGTAATTTTTTTTTTTAAAGTGGGGACATCTCAGTCTCATCCAATTTTTCTGGCTCTTCAGGAGCTACTTTTGTCAAAGAAACTTAAATTAAAGAAAAGCACATTAGAGAGATTTCTGGGCGAATGCGATGCCATTGCACCTTGGTTTCGCAGTTTCGGGAGACCTTATGTTAGTGTTCTGGGACAAGTTTGGCAGGGATCTTGACTTCCCTTGGGAACAAGGGATGCTGAAGCCTGGAGTCAGACCCATTTGGATGTTAATGCATAGCTGCACTGAGAACCAGAAATGCTGTACAGAGGCAGTTGAAAAGGAGCAAGCTGTGATAGAAATGCTACAAGAAGAAAGATCAGAAGAGGTTAAGAGCACAGGGGAGTCTGATATGGACGAAACAGACTCTGAGGAGGAATTGCAGGCCCTTGTAGAAAAAGGTTCAGAAACAATCCCTTAGAGAACAGAGAGGGGAAGAGAAGGAGAAATGGCAATATAAGGAGGAGGAGGATCCCCTGGAATAAAGCCATTGGCGGCTCCCCTTATCAGATGGAGCAAGGATGGGGCCGAAGGACAGGGCATTCCTTTTCCCTGAGGTGTGGAGAGCAGTCCAAACTGATGTTGGTCTAGCTTTTCCGGTTGTCAAGGATGCCCAAGGCAATAGATATGAGGAGCTTTTAGACTTCAAGGTCATCAAGGTTTTGGCTGAGTCTATGAGAACATATGGGATTTCAGCTTCTTTTACTGTAGCCCAAGTTGAAGCCCTGAATAGACATTGCATGACTCTTAGTGTTAAGATGGAAATGTCATACCTTGAGATGCATCTATTATATGGATGATATATTGTTGGCGGCCAAGGATGGACAAATTTTAGATCAGGCTTATGAAGATTTGGTTAAATTATTGGAAAAGGTTATTTATAGCCCCTGAAAATGTTCAAAAGGATAAGATTGTTAATTATTTAGGAGCCAAAGTGTATGAAAGACAAATTGTTCCTCAAAAGATTGAGTTGAGAAAGGATAATTTGAAAACATTAAATGACTTTCAGAAGTTATTAGGAGATGTTAATTGGATTAGGAGTTATTTAAAGTTGCCAAATTATGAATTAAAGCCATTTTATAATATATTAGTAGGGGATCCAACTCTTGATTCTCCTAGGCAATTGACTGTTGAAGCGAGAGAAGCCTTATGTAAAGTTGAGGAAAGACTACAAAATGTATTTTTATCTAGATGGAAGGAAGGTCAAGCTATCACATTATGCATTCTCCCTACCTAAAATCAGACTACATGGTTGTTATGTCAGGTCGGAGCATTGCTTTGGATTCATCCCAAAATCTCCCCAGCGAAAGCAATAGAACATTATCCCCCAGAGTTGCTAGTTTGCCTCATAGTGGAATTCAACAAAGCATTCAATTTTTTATACTGCCCACAGCGCTACTTGTGGTGCTTTATTACTGTCACTAGGTTAAGATCTTGTGTGGCACTATCGATAATTGGGCCATAATGCAATGTGGGTTTGAAGGAACGATAGATAATCATTATCAAAAGCATCATTTAATGTAGGGCCCTGCATGGACCCCCAAGGCACCTTGAGCTAGCCTGAAGCTTTTGGCAGGAACTCCTTGTCCCAAGGCTTTTGTTGGTACTCTTTCCGTGACAATATATCTTGTGACACACATCTCGTGACAACACATCTTGTGACACACACCTTGTGACAACACAGGGAGGAGCTAAGCCAAAAAATTCCTGTAATTTTCCACTTTGTTATAAGTCGGTATTTAAGCCCATTCTTCCCTTTCAATAAACAGCACTCGGCATTTGGTGTTCCAACTTTGCCATTGAATGAATGACCCACTGTCTTGCCTTTATTTCAATCTCTAGGCCTTCGCCCAACTCGTGGTAGAGATGGTAGTGCGGGAGCAACAAGTGGAGGTCCCACTGAGTTCGGGAAAAAAAGGATCACCTAAGAGATCGCCCTCGAAGGCCGGCCGGCAAAAATAAATGAATGAGGGTGTATTGAAGTATGGATGCCAATAACTATAAGGAAAAGCTCAATGAGCAATTAATGGCCCTATTGAAAAACACCACGATTAAAAACAAGTCATCTAAAGAATTCATTGCAATAAAATAAAAGAAAAGGCATAGATGAATAAGACTTTTAAAGAAATATGAGAATTAGAACAAGATAGAAGCATTAGAAAAGGAAAGACAGATGTTTCCAATGATTGAGACAATGGATCCTCAGATAACAGGGTTAGGGAACACAGCCCATTAAATTTTAAGGATATAAAAAAGCATAAAGAGGCTGCCACTGCTTATGGGTCCTTTTACTCAATTTTTTGAGTCTTTCCCAGTGTTAAATTGTACCCCTAGTGATTGTATGCAGCTCTGTAGAGCCTTACTAAATGGGGGTGACTATTTGCTCTGGAGAGGCAAATTTCAAGAATTTTACAAAGAACCGCGCAAAATAATGCTGATGCCAGATTACCTGCTAGGAATTTAGATATACTCACTAATGCTACAAATAGAAGTCAATATGCTACCATTACAGCTCAAATTCTTTTTGACCTAGAGGTCTATGCACAAATTACTGCTGCTGCTACTAGAGCTTGGGAAGCCTTGACTAATAAGGCTGCAAGAGATCAACTATCTAAGATGTTGCAGGGACTGTCTGAGCCCTACTCAGAATTTGCAGACCACCTCCTACAGCTGGCAGGACATATTTTTGGTGATGTTGAAAATGCCATGCCCATAGTTAAACAATTAACATTCAAAAATACAAACAAGTATTGTAAAGAGGCTTTACGTCCCCATAAGTCCAAAAGTCTTAATGACTATATATGCATATGTCGGGACATAGATGGTTATCACATTATGGGCCAGGTTATAGCTTCAGTTATGAAAAGAGGGGAGAACAATAGAGGAGCCAGACCAAAGAGTAGCTTTGGATGTGAACAGCTAGGACATTTCAAAAGGAACTGCCCCCAGGGTGTGGCAACACAATTGAGCCCTAGGCCAGGGCTTTGCCCACGTTGCAATAAGGGTCATCATTGGAGCAAGGAATGTTGGTCAAAGACAGCTGCCCTTGGTAATCCTTTACCGGCTCAGGGAAACTGGAAGCGGGGCCAGTCTCGGGCCTCTCAAGCCCAGATGTACGGGGCAATGGATACACCTGTAACCCGCCCAATACAGATGATCCCTCAGAGAAACCCCTTTATGTCCAGGACCTTATCAGTGGTACCACAGGAAGCACAGGATTTGACCTCCGTTCTGCCACCCGAGCAATATTAACACCACAATTGGCACTCAAGCCTTGAGAACAGGAGTGTTTGGGCCTCTTCCCCCAGGAGCAATAGGGCTATTGTTAGGACGCAGTAATGCCTTGTGAAAAGGAATTAGAGTTATTCCAGGAATCGTAGATTCAGACTTTCAAGGAGAAATAAAAATCATGTTTAGGGCAAAAATGGGGGTATTAATGATACCACAGGATGCTCGGATAGTGCAATTGGTTCTTCTCCCTAAATTCAAAACCAACAACCCCTTTTTAAAGGACATCAGGGGATCTGCTGGTTTTGGGTCCACAGGCTCCATGGGTGCTTTTTGGGTATCAACTCTTGAAGAGCGCCCCATGCTCACCCTTACCATACAAGGTAGACGATTTTCTGGACTTGGGGACAGGGGAGCAGAGTCCTCAAAAATAGCAAAAAAACATTGGCCACAAGCATGGCCTCTTCAGCCAGCCTCCACTCATTTACAAGGAGTAGGAACTACTATGGCTCCAGAACGTAGTACTCAGTTTCTTAAATGGTGAGATGATGAAGGAAATACAGGAATTTTTCAGCCTTTTATGTTAAGTCATATACCTGTTAATCTTTTGGGGAGAGATGTGCTTCAGGCCATGGGAACAGTCCTTACTACTGAGCCTGTTAATAATATGCTGGCTGACCAAGGTTATATACAAGAAAAAGGACTGGGTAAATTCCTCCAAGATGACCCTTAGTCTGTTACATCCAAAAATGTAATTTTCAAAAGAGCCGGAGATCGCTCTGGGCTGGGAAATTTTCCCTAGGGGCTATTGCTATACAGCCTGTTTCCATTCCTATTATCTGGAAAACTGATAACCCAATATGGGTGGAGCGATGGCCCTTATCTATTGAAAAGTTACAGGCTGCACATCAAGTTGTAAAGGAACAATTAGAGACAGGATATATTGTTCCTTCCACTTCCCCATGGAATACCCCAATCTTTGTTATAAAGAAAAAATCTGGAAAATGGAGACTCCTACAAGATCTCCGAGCTGTTAATGATTGTATGCAAATTATGGGAGCAACACAAACTGGCTTGCCTTCCCCTGTGGGTATTCCTCAAGGCTATCATTTACTAGTTATAGACCTAAAAGATTGCTTTTATAGCATTCCTTTACATCCTCAGGATAATGAATGTTTTGCATTTAGCATTCCTTCTATTAAATTTAAAGAGCCCTATAAGAGATATCAATGGATGGTGTTGCCTCAAGGAATGGTCAATAGTCCCACTATTAGTCAAATTTATGTACCATTGGCCATTGCCCCCATTAGAGAGAAATTTCAATCCCTATATATTATACATTATATGGATGATATTCTTTTAGCCGGCCCGGATTCTAAGGAAGTGAATGAGGCTTTTGGGGAATTGCAACATAATCTTCAACTAGCTGGCTTAAGATTAGCCCCAGAAAAGGTGCAACAAGAATTTCCCTATCAATACCTGGGTCATCATAATAACCCATCATAACCTGGGTTATTTTCTGGTATCCGTCCTCAAAAGATTACTTTAAGGCTGGATAATCTGATCACACTTAATGATTTTCAAAAATTATTGGGACACATAAATTGGGTTCGATCTAGTTTGGCCCTAACCACTGGGCATCTTAGACCATTATTTGATATTTTACAAGGAGATTCTGTTCCCACTTCTCTGCGCACCTTACCGCCTGATGAGCGAGAATGTATACAGCTTGTGCAAAAATGTCTCCAATCTGCACATTTAAATTATATTGACAATCTCAGAACTTGATGTTATTAGTCTTTGCTTCAGTGTATTCCCCTACTGCGGTATTTTGGCAAACTGGCCTATATTATGGGTGCATGAACATGCATCCCCAAGAAAGACAGTTAGATCTTATCCTCAGGCAATGCTTTCTATTATTCAAAAGGCATACAAAATGAGTATTCAAGTTTTTGGCAAGATGCTGGATTTCATTGTTACTCCCTATACTCAACAACATATTCAATGGCTTCAACAGTTTGATGAAGAGTGAACACATTTCTTGTGTTCCACACCCGGCCGCTTTGATAGTCATTTTCCTTCCAGTAAGTTAGCTCAATTTTTTAAAAATCACCCAGTGTGTTTCCCCAAGTTTATTTCCCAAAATCCTCTGAAGGGGGCCCGTAATATATTTACAGATGGCTCTTCAAATGGTTGTGCAGTAGTTGTTTCTTTTCCCATTATCAAACGCTCTATACTTAAAGTGAAGTCTGCACAATTTGCAGAACTAGCTGCAGTATAATTAGCCCTTCAACATTTTTCTGATGAGCCATTTAACTTATACACGGATAGTAAATATGTGTATCATATATTGGCTCCCTTAGAAACTGCTGCTTATATAGCTCCAGTGTCTCGTGTACAAGAATATTTACTAGCCTTACAAAGCCTACTATGGAGGCGCTCTCATCCAATTTTTGTAGGACATCTCCGAGTGCATTCTGATTTGCCCGGCCCTTTAAGTGAAGGAAATGCTATTGCTGATTTTAATACTAAAACAGATAATGCCATCATGATGATGAGAGAGTCTGGGTATGAAGCAGCCTGCAAAGCTCATACAACCTTCCACCTTAATGCATGGTCACTCAAATTCCATTTGAAAATTACTAGAGACCAAGCTATTGATATAGTTAAGAATTGTCCCCTATGTGCAGAGTTCTTATCATTCGATTGTAAAAAATCTATTATTACGTAATGAATAATCACTGTATAAGGCAGTGGCCCCATTCTCTGAGCACGACTTCTGGTACCAATCTCCTTCTGTGTCAATTCCACAGCAGCCAAATGACAGATAACACCATCATTACTTACCCAATCAAATAACTTAATAATTGGATAGTCTTCCATACATAACTTTCATAAGATGGAACCAAACTCCAGTGATTGTCAAGGAAGTTATACATAGATAATTAAATAATGCCAAGTAATTAACACCCATGGAGGAACGGCCAGACTCCAGTCAAGAAGAACAACATCTTCATCGATTTCAATGAATAATATTTAATGAAATATGATTGAATAATGACATAGTGTTGCATATTAAATCCCACATGGAGTAGTCACACTGATCTCTTACTGGAATAATTATGTTTTTAAAAAATAAAATTGATAATTAATTAGAGGGCCTTTTATAGTAACACTGACGAGATGGCACCAACGTCCTAAATTTATCGTTGATGTAAAGATCTCTTTACATAGCAAAATGATGAATTAATAAGATGATATTACATCATCAATTCCCACAATTTGACTCCAAAGGGGACTTATGGTCCATAACATTACCTGAATTTTAAATATGTAAATTAAATGATGAATTATTACTTAATTTCCTAGTTTAACAGTTAAAGAAGTAAGTGTAGCATTAGATGATGTGATGGTCTGGTACAACCGTCTCCCCTAAGGAGGCTCAAAACTCCAGTGATCACTGAATACATAATGACAGATTTTCATAATTAAATGAATAAACATTAAACAAGTGGATGGCGTTTTATGCGTGAAGCCTAAATGATTGCTCAATACTGAAGAGACATTGAGTTCTTAATCATAGATTTGAACAAAAAATGAATGAGTGAAGAGATAGTTTCTCATAAGTCACCCTTAGAAAGATAACAAAATGATATCAACATTGATTTAAATAAAGAAAGGGAGAAAGAAAGAAAGAAAGAAAGAAAGAAAGAAAGAAAGAGTTCATAAGATACAATTTAACACCAACAAAGTGGATCCAGACTCCACTCTCCCTGGAGTAGAAAAAGACAGATTTGATTAATGAAATAATCAGATAGTTAGATGGTCAGTCACACTTGAGTCACACAAGGTGGCGCCAAACTTTATGGATCACATTATATAATGAAAGAATTTAATAATTACATCTTTAAATATGTAAGCCGTTGACATTTTTTTTTTTTTTTGTATCATCAATTCCTGGGCAGACTTGCCAGGTATGAAACTGTATGCTGTCATCACACATTTTTAACATGCTATCAGTTAATCATCAGATAACTATACTGTCTTGCCTGATGAATTCTGTTGGCCCCTCATCATCACAAGCACCTGAATCTCTGTTGTGGTGCGGCAGGATGTGGGATAATGGGCCCAATCCTGGCGTAGCAGTAGCAACGACAACGTTGATAACAGCTGAAAAGATGGCTGCAGTAGGGGCATCAATAGCATAGCTGAGAGAGAGATGTTCTTCAGTGTTCTAAGTTGTCATCCTTTTGCCAGGTCTTGGTGATGGTGCCGAACTCCTAGTGCCACTCCTTCTTCTCATGGTAGATCACAACCCATGTGAAGATGTGGAGGAAGAACAGGTATTCAACACCCAAACCACCGTGCCTGCCTTGGTGAAGTCCTTGTACTTCACAGAGGGCACCGTGCAACCTTCTGGACTCAATTACCCAGCATCCCTCGTACTCTGGGAGATGCATAGATCATTCAGAAAATGCTCTGCCCGTGTCTACAACTTTCCAAACTTTGTCCCTGACAGATTTTTGACCCTAACCGTAATCGGTGATGGCACTGTCTGTTGTTTACATAAAGAATTAAATATGTCAGTAATAGATAACCGTCACAATAATTAGGGGATGTAGCATTTTACTGGCAGGGAAGCATGGCCAGACTCCAGTCATGAAAGATGTCATCATCATCAATTGAGTCAATGAATCATAAAATGTGAAGATATTGCAAATTATCTCCACAAGAGGGAGCTTTACAGGACTCTTCATGAAATGGAGGATTGTTGTTTACATAACTATACAAATATTTACATTATCTTGGGGATTAATACAGATTGTTAATTTAAATTCATTAATTATGTAATTAGATGATCTGTGGCACCAGTTTCCAGGTGTCATGGACAATATAATCATTGTTTTATATAATTAAATAATCAAATAATGAGTTCATGTAACATCATCCACTTCCCTAAGGTGGCTCCCAACCAGGCTCATGAACCATGCTGTCGTTATTAATTTCAATATTTTGACTACAAAATTGATATTTAGATGGTCCATAATAATGGCTACCCACAACGTGGAATCCACTGATCGTGGATTATCTAATGTCCTATTTTAATAATCAAATAACAACATAATCATAGGATGAAATGATCTGCCTTACTCGACACAATTGACTCTCACTGACTCCCACATGATTGTGGGAAACTCCCAAGTTCATCCCTTATTTAATCGCAGAACAGAGTAGTAAAATATTTAAATGCTGAAATGTTATTGTGTATGCAGGGTTTTAGAAGATACCACACATTTTATTTTGGATGGCGGCCTCAAAAGAGATGGACTGCAATCCAATAATCCCTAAGTCTACTCTAACAAATGGATTATCACCATCCTGAAGGAAGTTAACAATGGCAAACTCACCTTTTGATGAATATTTGTGAGTCTATTTTCTTTGTTTCCATAGTATTAATTGTTATGAGAGAGAGAATTCATAAACAGAAGACTTTAACTGTTTCTCCACAGAAGATGTTATGTGATAATTAGGTAATCTTGAATTTGATAACCACGAAAAGCTGTAGGCAAACTTCCAGAGATTTGGCTATGACTTGGTTAGGCGAATAAAATGCTGTCATTGAAAGTTTTTGGAGATAGTTATCTTGGGAGACTCTAACGTGCCATGATAACACTTTCTCGAAGCTGCTCTCTGGTCCTTGGCCCAGGATACCAGGATACAGAATGCAAGCAGTGTTGCCAGGAAACATTTATGAACCAACATTCTGTCACATTCTAGTGCCCCTCCCACATGCTAAAAGGAGCATACCCACCGATGAACTAACCTTACAGCCTCACTGAGTTTCTCACAACAACAAAGCAGGGCACTTTCTTTTGAGTTCTACATATTTACCAGTCTCTCAAGCTACAACATGCTTATAGTGACATAAGCTTGAAAACGACAGAGTTCTTTAGATGTGATTCCCTGATCAGGAGATTATTCTGTCATTGCATTTTTAAAATCAGTGGTCACTGTGTCCTTCATGGGTGTGTTCTGTTGTAACCTCTCAGAACCTGATGATGCGAAACATACAGTTTTTTTTTTTTTTTTTAAATCGTGTAATCATTCGATTGTTAAAAATCTACTATTACGTAATCAGCAATCACTGTATAAGAAAGTGTCCCCCATTCTCTGGGCACTGATTCTGGTACCGATCTCCTCCTGTGTCAATCCCACAGTAGCCAAATGACGCAAGACACCATCATTACTTACGCAAACACAATAAGTTAATAAATTGATAGTCCTGCTTACTTACCATTCATAAGATGGAACGAAACTCCAATGATTGTCAAGGAAGTAGTACTTAGATAATTAAATAATGCTACACGATTAACTCCGTGGAAGAATGGACAGACCCCAGTCAAGAATAACAACTTCTTCATCGATTTAAATAATTAATGTACAATGAATAATGATTGAATAATGAAATGATGGGGCATAAATAAATCCCACATGGATTAGTCAGACAGATCTCTTCCTGGAATAATGATGTGTTTAAAAATTAAATTGATAATTACTTAATATGCATTTTATATTAACACTGACATAGTGGCACCAAACCTATCCTAAATCTATCGCGATTTACAGATCTATTTATATAGCTAAATGATGAAGTAATGAGATGATGTTACATCAACTCCCAAAATCTGACTCCAAAAGGGACTTATGGTTCATAACATCACCTGTATTTTAAATTCGTTAATTAAATGATGAATTATTTGATTTCCTAGTTTAACAACTAAGGAAGTGTAAGGAGGCCCAAACCCCAGGGATTACTGAATACATAATGACAGATGTTCATAATTAAATGAATAAACATTAAAGAAGTGGGTGGTGTTTTATCCGTGAAGCCTAAATTATTGCTCCATACTGAAGGGTCACTGAGTCTTAATCATAGAGATGAACAAAAAAATGAATGAATAAAAAGATAATTTCTGATAATTCACCCCTAGAGAGGTTACAAATTGATATCAACATTGGTTTAAAGAAAGAAAATGAGAAAGAAAGAAATGAAGAAATGAAGGAAGGAAGGAAGGAAGGAAGAAAGAACGAAATCACAAGAGTCAATTTAACACCAACAAGGTGGATCCAGACTCCACTCTACCTGGAGTAGAAAAAGACAGATTTGAATAATGAAATAATCAGATAGTTAGAACGTCTGTCACACTTTAGTCTGCTCCTCCACGGAAGCTCAGATTGTTAGTTGGGAGCAGTCTTGTAGTTCTCTAGACTATTCTTTGTGTTCAAATTTATCTTCAAACCAACATTGGCTCCTTCTTTTATGTTCTCTCTCTCTGTCTCCCTCTTTCCTCTTTGAGCTTCCTTTGAAAGGCTATTATAATTGCCCTTCCTGGAGAGTGAGATCAACAACTAACTTCTCCCTGGTGCCCTAAACTAATGCCTGTTGAAAACAGGATCAAACACCCATACATAAACACTGAGTCAAACTAGAACCCAGATGCAGATGGAGAGAACAAGATCATGTGGCAGAAACACATACAGACAGCTTACCTGAATAAGGATGAGCTAAAGGCCACTAGACTGATAGCTGGGAAGCCAACATGGGACTGACTCAGGCCCCCCTGAATATGGGTCTCAGCCAGAAGGACTGAGCAGTCTAAGGAACCTCAGACAGTGGAGCCAGGATATATCTCTGGTGCACAAAAGGACTTTGCGAACATATCCCCCATGGAGGGATAACTGCCTTAATCTAGAGACAGGAGAGAAGCCCTAGTCCCTACTTCACATGGCCTGTCAGATCTACATGACCCCAACTGTGTGGCATTCCCCTACATATGGAATTGGAGTGTAGGGATAGGAGGGGGAGGGTGGTTAGAGTGCATGTGAGAGGGCAGAGAGGGTAAAATAAGGGGGAGGAGGGAGGGAGTGATGGAGGGAGGGAGGGAGAGGGAACTGGGATAGACATGTAAAATAATAAATTAAATTTAAAAAAAATGCTTTGACTCCAAAATTTAATTTGAAGGACAAGTTACTGGGGAAAAGGATTTCTATTTTTGTTTCCACAGAAAATGAAAAGATGTGGATTTCTTCCAGTCTAATGTCATTTAATCATTCCAGACTGCCTGAATCAGAGTACAAGTTGATCCTACATTCAAAACATCTGGACAAAGCAGCCTTACAGACTACAGCCAGGATTTCTGAATCTTCTTCGAATCCCCTTGACAGCGCCCCTTACTAGCCAGAAGTAGTTTGGAAAGAATGACGCCCAAACTCCCAAATGTGGTGTATAAATGTTTGTTATCATTTAATTGGACTTTGTTATATAAAATAAAATAAAAAAAATTAGGACTATCCTCTAAAATTAATAAAGCAATGCAAATGTTCTTTTCAATGCTGTTAACAGTTCACTGATCACAGACAATGACTTTTATCTAAACTCAGTAAACCAAATCTCTGCTGCACTTACCACAGGCAGGTCAGAATAAGTGTTTTTTGATCTCACGCTTCAAAAGAATTACTGGCATTTTATAATATGTCTGTAAATTGTGACCAAAATGAGTTCCTTGTAATTTCTGTATAAAAACCTAATACTCTAAATGAAAAATTGCAGCAGGTGCAAACCTCTTCTAGTGTGTTTGTGTCTGTCTGTCAAGCCAAAGCCACTCCTGACCTGGCCATTGAGTTTTGGTACCCATGGAGACGCATCACACACTGAGCAGTGTGCAGCATGAGGTGTTATTGGACTGGTTGTATAGGAACTTCCAAATGTCAGGTAATAATAGCAGGAACCACTTCCAAAAGATGATAATTTGTCTTTCTCTCATAAGAAAGCTTGATGATTGTTCTATCACTGTAGGTGTTTTATTCATGAACCTCAGAAAAACCGCTTGACAAATGCAAAATTCTTCATGGACAGTTGAAAATTTAGAGAGGAATGGAGCTAGGAAGATTTTTGTTTATGAACACTACTGTTAGCCAGCACAACTTACTCAGTGAGCAGTGTTAAACTATCTGCATTATTCATGGATTCATGCTTCTCTACATACACAGGACTGGTAGGATTAATCTCTCCAAGCAAATGTTCTAGAATGTCTCAAAAGTTCTTTCTCAGGTAGTTCATCAATGCCTGCCTACCATGTGAAATCTTAAGAGTACAGTAGTTGTCTAGTTCATCAGGCTGGATGTCTCAACATTTCTTCAATATATACTAAATTTTTCAAAGAATATGGCTCTATTGCTAGTATAGGAATGAAATTGTAGCCAGAATTAGGAGAAGTAGCCAAAAAGAGAGCTTCCTCATTTACCTATGCAGGCTAACACCAGATGATTCGATCCATATTAAAGGTGCATCAGATTATTTCTTGATTTGTGTAGATTTGCATTGCTGTTTTCAAGAAAGGCTTTATCTTTTTAGTCCTGGAACTCATTCAGTAGACATGGATATCCTCAAATCATGAAAATCAGACAGCCTCAGCCTCATGAGATTTGGGCTTAAACATGTGCACTGCCACCAAACAGCTAAAGGTGGATTTCATCAACTTTTCTACAACAGGGTTGCTCTCTGTGTCTTGGGCTGTCCTAGCACTTATTCTGCATGTCTGACTTTAAGCTCAAAGAATTCTGCTTGCCTCTGCAGGTGCTTCAGCTCTTTGGTTGGTCTTCCATGTGGAAATGCTGGATCTTTGTCAAGCAGCAATGGCACCAATGTACTACACACCATTATTTCACAACATAGCTTCATGTGCTCTTAATATGTAGAGATGGCTCAGCTGTTAAAGGCTAGGCTCACAACCAAAAACATAAGAGTTTGGTTCCCAGCAACCACGAATATCTAGGCCCTGCTGGTCAGGGCAAGTGGTGCCCTACATGATGCTCTCTTCATTTAAATTTTTTGAATGTGGAAGCCTATGAGCAATCTGTCGCAGACAGATTCTGAAAATGATGAAACTCAAGAGACATTTACTCAAGTCAAATGGAAAGATCCATGTCTGAGACTATGGAAAGGGCCCAACTTTCTCCTAATAGGGGGGTTGAGGGGGGTGAGTATTGCAGTAAATAAGGATCAGGATAAACAAATAGGCCGAATAGATGTTTATTCAGGGAGAAATAACTTACAACCTAGACAGATGAACACCAGGAAATTCAACCCGATCCTCTCCTGTCCGAGTCATGCCAGAAAGAGAGAGCACCTTCCTGGCCCCCTCCGACCTCCTTCCTCAGGTCACCTCCGCCCATCGCTCCACCCCCCAATGGGCGTGGTCAGTGCTACAGAAGGACTATCTCACTACAATTCCCCTTTTAGTCTAAAGAAATGATTTAGGCTTAATACAAAACTATATTCAAAACAGTGAATAACAAGTGTGCTCTAAGAAAAGGAAAATCGAGAACAAAATGACCTACATATCTAGTCCTAGGGTGAGGGCATAATGGAGTTTACAATACAGTTGTCCTAAGCTGGAAAACGTAAGTCTAGTACCTAATATATCTAACTAGGAAGAGAGAATAATAGTTGTGATAGTTTAATCTTCAACCTCATCAAGACCTGAGAAGGAAATTAACAATACTAGAGTAGACTGGAAATGCTGATGGACAACTTCCAAAAGGTGCAGCAAGGACAGAAACAGCAAGCCACCTGAACAGTCACCCTAGGTCTCACAGCGACATTGGTAAACCCAGATTTGGCTAAGGCCAAGAGAACTTGACAGACCACAACAACAGCAGGGAAATAGAATGGCTGTCTTACCCTGACTTGGCAAGATCAAGCAGTCTTCTATATTTGTCTCCTGCAAGCACATAGGACTGCATGTCCAAATCAGTGGTCAAGGTGGGGGCAATTCTATGCCCAACAGGCCATTAGCTGAGGCAAGATTGAACTCCAGCAGGAGCAACAACAGTGTCCAACATATGTTTGGGAAAATGCACGGTGCTGTCAGGAGCAACAGTGTCTCATGTCAATGGAGTACTAATATTAAAACATTTAAATGCCATGTTCTGCATGTCTATGAAGGATTGAAGATTAAGCATCTATATCTGACTAATCTCATAGGTACAGGAAATGTGAGTGAAGATAATCTGTAATACTCGGGAACTTAGCTAAAAAGACTGATTAAAACTTTCCTGAGTAAAGCAGGATCAAATACTTAAACAATATAACTATTTACATATACCTACATGTAAATCCCTAAAATAGAGGTAGAGTATAAGTGTCAAGAGAAGAGGTAGAACTATAAAGGGCAGCAAGATAAATATCCCAAATTGTATCAATATACAAAATGTCTTGAATACAGGAAAAGTATACATACATAGAATATGGTAAAAAATAATGTGCATAAAATATTATAAGTGGAAACATTTAACACAATATAACAAAATATAAACTTAATTTTACATAGCTTACCACATAAGAATACACAACAATGTAAGCTGTAAAATACTATCTCATTCTTACTCAAATTCTCAAGAAAATAGGCTAATCTACCTATATCCCATCTAAACCATACCTTTACCAACCATTCCCTATTCCTGTCTAAAAGATAAACCCGAGTGTAAGCATCACCCAATCCCAAATAACTAAAACCAACCCAAAGACGATGACTATTATCCCAAAATTCCAAGGGTAGGGAAAGGGGGCGTAGTCATATTAAGATTATTTCCTGCTGAAATGGGACGATGATTGCTCCAATGGATCCTGTAGGAAGAAAATTTTTAGCAACCAAATTTCTCAACAGAACTGGCTGTGACATATGTAGTTAGTCACTGTGTGGCAGAAAATTCTTGACTGTAGTTCTATTTGAAACTGGCCAGGGTGTAATAAAAAGGTGCACCATTACAGCTAGCTAGACATGAGTTGTCTCGAGCAAAACCGTCTCAAACCGGTTTTAGGGTGATGTTTGTAGTTCCGATACATCAGGTTGATGATGGGAGATGCAATTATGTATATATGTTTCTCATACTGGTTAATAATAAAGCACTGTTGGCCAATAGGAAAGGAAGATAGGAGGGACTAGGAGACAAGGAGGAAATAGGAAATAGTAAGGAGGAGTCAAGATGGAGAGTCGGAAGAAAGCAGTATGCCGCCGGCTCCCCGGTAAGAGAAATACATAGATCATCAGAAATGGGTTAATAATTAAGGCAGAGCTAGCCGATAAGAAACAAGTAACAGGGCCAACAGCATTGTATCAAATACAGAGTCTCTGTGCATTATTTGGGGCTGGTGCGGCAGCAGGACAAGACCAGCGGCGGCAGGCGGAAAAACAGTACACGTTACAGGTTGAGTCAAGTGGAAACGATGATGTGGGGCCCCATCTTCTTTCCGGAAAGTTCAAAGACTGCTGTTAGGAATCGTTATTATTCCTTGTGGAAAAGTTACACATCAATATAAAAGTAAAATTTTCAAGTTTTAAGGTATGCATTAGGGAAAGACAACAATAAGCATTAAAAGTATGTGAGAAAATTAGGATTTCAGAGAGAAAATTGCATATAAGATATGAGTCCCCAGATTTTGTTTTCTATTGCCTAACACCAATTGGCTTCTTGATTTAAGGCAGAAACCATGAATTTAATCTTAACAACATGCTTGAATTTAGAGAAGGAAAGCCAAATCCAACTCCAAAGCCAGCATTGATTTACAAAATTTGGGACTTCAGGAATACTAGATAGTAGAGAAATAGATTTCTAGAAATAGTTTACTACAATTAAATATGTTTTTTTTTTTTTTTTTACCATATATCAGATTCTGCTTCCTTAAGTGATTGTTTCTGAAGAGCTGTCTTCTCTTCTGTAGGCACCTACATGTTCATTGTCTTTTGGCTGTTTGATGATAGGTTTTCTCTGTTTTCCTGTAAAAACAAGAACAGAACACTTCCCCTACCTTTGAGAGGCCTCCGCACACCTCATAGGACCTAGTTTGTTGGATGACTTGTCATTTCTCTTCATTAAGATGTTTCTCTTGTTCAACTCAGATCTTGATTAATTTAGATGGTATCCATAGTTTTTCTTCTCCTGTAGATACAAATGCAAAACCCCTACCCCAACGTAACACATATCCTGCTTTCCATTCTGAGGTCAGTACATCCTTGAAATACACTGGCTGATTTAGTTCAGAAGTTTTTTCTATTGTCCAGTGTCTTTCTTCAGCTGTTTTTCCTTTTTCATCAGCATTAAGAAAGTTTAAAGTTAATAAAGCATTATGTAATCTGTGTTTGGGTGTTTTGGTTCCTCCTGCCTGTTTATGGAGCATTTCTTTTAAAGTACGATTGGATCTCTCAACTACTGCTTGTCCTATAGGATTGTGTGGTATACCAGTTATGTGCTTTATCTTGTAATACTCAAAAAACTCTTTCAATTTGCTGGACACATATGCTGGAGCATTGTCAGTTTTTATTTGTGCAGGTATGCCCATAATGGCCATTACCTCTAAAAGGTGCGTTATAACAGAATCAGCCTTTTCAGAGCTCAGAGCAGTAGCCCATTGAAACCCTGAAAATGTATCTATAGTGTGATGTACATATTTTAATTTTCCAAATTCTGCAAAATGAAACACATCCATTTGCCATATTTCATTCCTATTTATACCTTTAGGGTTACTGCCTGGTGGTAAAGGAGTTTGGTTATAGAATGAGCAAGTAGGACATTTCCTTACTATTTCCTTGGCTTGTTCCCAAGTGATAGAAAAATCCTTTTTTAAACCTTTGCTGTTCACGTGGTGTTTCTTATGAAACTCTGAGGCTTCTAGCACACTTCCTATCAATAAACGATCAATTTCATCATTGCCTTGTGCTAGAGGACCTGGCAGACCCGTATGGGATCTGATGTGTGTTATATACATAGGATGAGTCCTCTTTCTGATAGTATCTTGTAACTGTATAAACAATGAAGTTAATTCTGTATTGTCAGGAATAAATTTTGCAGTCTCAATGTGTAAGATGACTCTCTCTGCGTATTGAGAGTCAGTAACTATATTGAGAGGTTCTTTAAAATCCATAAGTACCATGAGAATGGCATACAATTCTGCCTTTTGTACAGAATTGTAAGGGCTTTGAACCACTTTTCTAATATTTCCTGATTTATATCCTGCCTTACCTGATTTATTTGCATCAGTGTAGTGACTGACAAACTGCCAATACAAGAAGACAGTTTAAAGTTTCCTGCTTTGCTGAAGAGTCTGCCAGACACACTATGGCCTATGGGCTGAAGATGGAAGATTACAAAAGAACTTCAGGTGACTGAAAAAGCAAAATGTCTCTGTCATTTCTAGAGTTTATAGACTATCCTTCTGTGGTCTTTGAAGGAGTTGAAGACAGATAGTTATAGTTATAGTTTTCCTTAGTATTAAAGATAAGTTACTTTAGACACACAAAGATAGGATAGATGATGGAATATTTTCTTCAAATCTTGCTAAATGTTAATGGACTAAATAGTGTTAACTGTGATTATTTGATAACTGTTATGTTATATATTCTGCTATATTAAGGTTAAAACCCTTCTTTTTATTTAGACAGAAAAGAGGAGATGATGGGAGATGTCATTCTGTATATGTTTCTCATACTGTTTAATGAATAAAGCTCTGTTGGCCAATAGGAAAGGAAGACAGCAGGGACTAGGAGACAAGGAGGAAATAGGAAGGAGGAAGGAGGAGTCAAGATGGAGAGTCTGTAGAAAGCAGTATGCCGCCGGCTCCCCGGTAAGAGAAAAACATAGATCAGCAGAAATGGGTTAATACTTAAGACAGAGCTAGCCAATAAGAAACAAGTAACCAGGCCAACAGTGTTGTATCAAATACAGAGTCTCTGTGTATTATTTGGGGCTGGCGGTGCAGCAGCAAGACAAGACCAGCGGTGGCGGGCGGAAAAACCTTACTCGTTACAGGTGAGGGCATGTTTGTGTTTTCTTGCAGGAAGAAGATGAGGTGCAGTGTCTGCAAGACCATTTGGTGGAAATGTGTGGAACAGGAAAACTGGACCTGTGACCTCAGAAGTGTAATACCTCCTCTCTCTCTCTCTCTCTCTCTCTCTCTCTCTCTCTCTCTCTGTCTCTCTCAAGGGTCATTCTCTAGAACAGCCAAGGCTTAAACCTATTTTTTTTACAACAAGGAGGAATTTGTGCAATAATCAAAGAGGAATGTTGCTTTTATGCTGATAAGACTGGCTTAATGGAAGACAGCTTAGATAGAATGCAAAAAAAGTCTTGCTGAACGTAAATGGCAGTGGGAACAGGCCGAGTCCTAGTATAAAAATTGGCTTTCCACCTCCCCTTGGCTTTCTAACTTGCTTCCTTCTTTCCTGGGACCATTTATGGGATTGCTACTGATGATGACTTTTGGGCTTTGGGCATTCCAGAAATAAACTCAATTGATCAGAACTCAAATTGATTTCATGCTATTTCTGTACACTACCAGCAGCTTTTGGAAAAGGAACAGGGCTCTTCTGAGAAACCTGATGAGGATGGTGACAGTGCCAGTCCTGAACACCCTAGACAAAGATTCGATTTCACAGGACTGGAACAACAGAGGACCTGGTTCTCTCAAATATGAAGATGTCAATGACGGGAATATCTCAGTGCCACAAAATGGAGGCAGAACCTTCTCTTTGGCTGTAAGTCGCTCAATGACAGCAGTAGCATAGGACCATCTCTCAGGAGCCCACTCATCTTGCCCGAGATTCTTGCCCAATTTTTGACCATGTCCTTGAGTGCTGAGTGCGGATGCACCCTATGTAGATTAAGAGAGGGGTCCTACCATTTGTCCCATAATGACAAGCGCATCCCCAGGGCCCGATTGTGGGAGCCCACTATGTAGCCTAAGATAGACGCTCCATAAAAAAAGAATAAAATAGGGGGAGATGTTGGGAGCCAGCCTTGAGTCACATACTCTTGCAGAATCACTTACACCTTAAAATTCTAATTGAGCCTTATCTCGGTAAAACAGAAAACTGCTAAACAGTGGTCTGTTCCACTCCTTCCAGGAACTGAGATGAACCAGACACCAGGAACTGAGATAATCAGACATTTATGGTCTGATGTTTATGGTGTGGGACCTTACCAGAGCCCCAGAGTCAGCAAAGCTACCCCTACCCACTTCCTCCCCGCTTTGCTTTAAAAACCCCTCTTTGTGCCTAATAAAGTGAGACCTTGACAAGCATTGCTTGGTCTCGTTCCTTCTTTCTCTCCCATTATTTTCAGGTTCTAGCCCACCTCAACCCAGCAATAACTAGGCACTGCTGGTCAGAGAAATTATTATTTGAAATTCCATAATTCTTCATGTCCCTGTGATTTTTCCATGGGACACTTCCTCTTGAAGTACTTCCTTCAAAGGGGATCACAAAAAGAGTCTTTATAATGTAAGGGTAAAGATATTTACTGATTGTGTCAGTAGAGGAATAGAAGACAGAAAAGAGAGAGTGAGAGACAGAGAGAACTTAAAAGAGGGGAGCCATTATAGGATTGAAGAGAAAACTGAACCTACAGAAATGTCCAGAGAAATACAATACTGACCCCAACTAACAATTTGACCAACAGTGGAATGGCTACCATAAATGCCCTTCTCCGATAGTGAGATTGATGACTAACTTATCCAACACATAGAGCCCTCATCTAGTAACTGATGGAAACAGAAGCAAACAGCCACCAATAAACACTGACCTGAAAAAGAATCCAGATGCAAAGAGACAGGACAAGACCAGTTTGCAGAAACTCATAGAGACAGCTGACCTGAACAAGGAGACGCTAACTGGCCCCCAGACTGATAGCTTGGAATACATCATGGGACTGACTCAAACCCCCCTGAATATGGGTCTCACCTAGAAGGCCTGAGCAGTCTAAGGAATTCCAGGCAGTGGAACCAGGATGTATTCCTGGTACACAAAAGGGACTTGTGGGCACATGCCCCATAGAAGTGTACTCCTATAACCTAGAGACAGGAGAGAAGTCCTTTTCCCCAATTCCAATGACTTGACAGATTTATATGACCCCTCCTAGATGGCATCATCCTACATGTGGAGTGAGGGGGGATGGGATGGGAGGTTGGTCAGGGTGCATGTGAAGGGGTAGAAAGGTGTAGCAGGAGGGAGAGAGGGAGGAAGGGAGAGGGATTATCGATATGTAAAATAAAAATTAAAAAAAAAAAAAGCTCATGTGGAGTTTGTTTCCTTTTTTAGGGGGAAAGGGAATGGGAAATAGGAGAAGGGAGGGGAAAAACTGAACTATGGGGACAGGAGTAGTAGAAAAGTAAGGGGCAGGAAGGGAGGGTAGACTGAGAGACAGGAAGAGAAGCAGAAAGAGAGAGAGGAAGAGAGAGAAAGGTAGGCAGGACCCTTTAAAAAGGGAACAAAGAGAATGTGCACAGGTGGTGCTCTTAGTGGCTGTAGGTGTGCACATAGCATGTCAGAACCCCAAAGGCAGGTCAGTAAAAATGCCCAAATACTAACACTTACAGAAAAAGTGCTTAAAAGCTAAAAGTTAAAACTGGAATATGAACTTAGGCACACAGATCAGTCAGTAAATGTCTTGTTGTAGAAGCATGTGGATCTAAGGACAATCCCATTTATGCAGTCACACAGAAAAGCAGGGATGGTATTGCCTATGTGTAATCCTGCACTTGGTAGGTAGAAATGGTTGGGGCCTGCTGGCCAGCCAGCCACTGCCTCTAGGCTGGTTGTTTCTTTTTGAGGCTATGTGCCTAGTGAGTTAGGTGATAGATGTTAGATGATTGATTGATAAATAAACAGATAGATACATACATACATGCATACATAGGTACATAGATTGATAATTGATTACTATAGACAGATAAGTGATAGGAGATGATAGATGATAGATGAGATAGATAGATAGATAGATAGATAGATAGATAGATAGAAGATGAGAAATAGTTATGGGGCAGACAAGATAGCTGCATGAGTAAAAATGCTTGACATAGAAACCTGACAGCTTGAGTTAGAGTTCCAGAAATCCTGTGAAGATGAGAGGAGAGACTGACTCTTCATAACTCTCCCCTCACCTCCACATGTACCTCCCTACCTACACACACCCCAGACACAGGGGAGCAATGTTTTAGGAAAAGAAGGTGATAGCCCTGGCCTAACACACACACACACACACACACACACACACACACACACACACACACACCAAATAAACCTATTAAAAGTTGAATTAAAAAAAATGAGGAGAGAATTCTCAATAGAGGAATCCAAAATGGCTGAAAAAAAATTAAGAACTTGCTCACAATCCTTGGGTATAAGGGAAATGCAAATCAAAACAACTCTGAGATATATTACTCCAGCCAGAATGGCTAAAATTAGAAACACCAATGACAACTTGTGCGGGAGAGGGATGTGGGGAAAAGGGAACACTCCTCCACTGCAGGTGGGAAAGCAAACATGTACAACCATTTTGGCAATCAGTGTGGCAGCTCTTCAGGAAAATGGGAATGACTCTACCACATTACCTAGCAATCCCCCACTTAGGAATATAGCCAAATAATCCACATCCACACAACAAAGACATGTTTATGTTCAGAGCAGCATTATTTGTAATAGCAAGAACATTGAAGTAACCTAAATGCCCTTCAACTGAAGAATGGATAAAGAAGATGGTGCACATTTCCACAATGGAGTACTATGCTGTGAACACACACACACACACACACACACACACACACACACACACACTCACTCATACACACTGTAATCTTGAAATCTAGAGGCAAATTGATGGAACTTGAAGAATCCATCCTGAATGAGGTAACCCAGTCAGAAAAAGGGGAACATGGTATGTACTCACTCATATATGGATTTTAGACATAGTGCAATTGATCACCAGTTTATAATTCACTTTGGCTGAGAAACTCAGCTACAAGGATGATTATAAGAGGTTCATATAAGGTCCCTCACAGAATAGGAAAGGGACAAGATCTCCTGAGCATATGGGGTGTTGGTGGGGACAATGAATAGAGAACGATCTACAAGAAACAGAAGAGGAGAGAAAAGCACGTGGGAAGATTGTGTCAGGGAAGGAATAGATGAGAGAAAAGGGAGTGAGAGAGACAGAGACAGAAGGAGAGACACAGAGAGAAACCATAAAAGAGGGAGCCATTGTAGGTTTAAAGAGAAAACTGAACCTAGAGAAATGTCCAGACATCTACAAGTCTGACCCCAACTAACAATTTGAGGAACAGTGGAAAGGCTACCATACATGGCCTTCCCTGATAATGAGATTGATGAGTAACTTATGCAC
The DNA here is from genome assembly GCF_943737965.1 of Phodopus roborovskii. Lineage (NCBI taxonomy): Eukaryota > Metazoa > Chordata > Mammalia > Rodentia > Cricetidae > Phodopus > Phodopus roborovskii. The sequence continues at coordinate 149,827 of NW_026125723.1, forward strand.
CATAATAGAGTACTCATCTAGTAGCTGATGCAAACAGAAGGAAACAGCCACAACTAAACACTTGGCATAACTGGAATCCATATGCACAGAGGGAGGACAACACCAGGCTGCAGTAACAAATAGAGGCAGCTTATCTGAACATAGAGGAGCCAAGGGGCACCAGAGGGATAGCTGGCAATTCATCATGGGACTGACTCGGATCCACTAAACATGGGTCTAAGTTAGAATGCCTGGACAGTGTAAGCGACCTTGGAGATTGGAACTACTATGTATCCCTGGTGCACACAAGGGTTTCGGATCACATCCTCCAAGAAGGGATACTCCCTTAACATAGATACAGGAGAAAAATCTTAGTCCCTACTCCAAATGACTTGAAAGATTTAGATTAGCCCTCCTGGAAGGCATCACCCTACATGAGGAGTGTGGAGAGCTAGGAGGGTAAGGGGGTCAGGAGGCATGAGAAAGTGGAAGAGAAAAAGATGAAGGGAGGGAGAGGCAACTGGCATCAATATATAAAATTAAAATAAATAAAGGAATACTTATGTTTTTTAAAATGTACATTTATTGTGCATTACATATGTTTGATTTTTTTTGTGTTGTATTATCACTCCCTCTTTGCAATGATGCCTCCTTTATTGGTTTGGATGATATTTTGTCCTGTTTTGGAATCTCTTTATGAGGATTTTATTATTTGTTCACATATATTCACGAGAAAAATTGATCTCCAATTCTCTTTATATTTCCCACAATATAGGAAAGCCTTGCTGAGTAAGGTTTATGATCTCAACGTTATCAGGCAGAGTGGCTATGATCCATGGAATTATTGAAATTGGAATCCCCAAGTCTGTCAACCTGTTGCAATATCCAGATTGTTAAGGGCTATCCAGAAAGCCAAATTTCCACTGTACCCTGTTGCAGGTTAAAGGTATATGATGTAGTAACATCTGACATAAATTATGTATGAATATTAAAAAAAAAGCCTGAATGCATGGATATCTGTGTACCTGTGGCATCATAAAATAAATTGGGTAAAGTTTCTTGTGTTTTTATATCATGGAATAAGTTGAGAAGTAACATTTCTAACTCTTCTTTGAAAGGCTGGTAAATTCCAATGTTAAAACAATGTTTCACTCAGATTTTATTTATTTATTTATTTAAATTCTTACTTATTTTTGGTTGTGAGGCTTGTAATGATTCATTTTATTTCACTATGTGTGATAGTTCTATATTCAAATTGTTCATGTGGAGTTGATTGAACTTTGGTAAGTGGTAACTATGAAGATATATATTCCCAATTTGGATGAAGTATTTTTAAAGTATTTCTTATGGTTCTGTAGTTTTCCTTGTTGATTAAGTCTCATTTTAATTTCTGATTTTATTAATTGTTATATTGTCTCTCTCTCTCTTAGTTTTGTCTGTATAGTTGATTTTCACACAAAAATCAAATATGTTTTTCATTCAATAATTTTATTTTTCTTTGTTTCTAATTTATTAATTTTAAATGTGATTCAATAGTTTCTTCCTGTTTAATCTTCTTGGGTATGTTTCCTCATCATGTGTTTGGGGCATAGATATTAAGAATTGACATGTCATATCAGTGTTTGCCATTGAATATGGATTGTTCTACCCCATCTTTTTTAATTAATTTTTGTTTTAACACTATTTTGGTAGATACAGAATTTGCTCAAGAACCTTACTTGCAAAGACTAGTAAATATATCTTGGAAGTAAATGCTACAAGAAATGGAATGAGCTAGAGATGAGGAGGGTCAAAAGGGAGAGTAGTGTGGGAAGAAAACAAACAAGGAAAGCACATAATCACAAGCATATAAAGATACCACTATGAAACCCAATACTCTGTATTTAAACTAAAACTAAAATATGAAATTAATTGTCATTGAAGTAGATCATTGGATAGTGGCACTTTATACCAAATTCCAGTGACACAAAATGTTTCCTTGATTGGTAAAGCCTGGAAGATAGCACATGTGTACAGGCATGTGTTTGATCAAAAAAAAAAAAAAAAAAAAAAAAAAAAAAAAAAAGAAAAGAAATGAAAAATGTAATTAAAACTACACAAGAAAAAAATACTTTTAACTAAAAACATAAATTAGGATTAGGAGCTTTAGAGCTATATCAGAGGCAAAGAGTATTTACTGCTATTGCCAAATACCTGTGTTCACTTCCCAGTATCCATGCCTGGTGGCTTATAACCTCCTATAACTCCAACTCCATGTAATCCAGTGCTCTTTTATGGCTTCTGCAAGCAGTCACATGCATTGCATACATTCATACAGACACAATTCACATAATGAAAGCAAATATATGTATTAAAATGTAATTAAAGAATAAACTCAACAAGGTATTACAGTACAATCATGCCAGATTTGGAAGGGTAATGGGAATAAAACCATTTCCAGGGCCCAGTCTAGAGGACCTGAGTAAAATATCTGAGATTCATGGTGGAGAGAATAGGCACCAAAAGTTGTTTTCTGGTCTACACACACACACACACACACACACACACACACACACACACACACACACACACACACACACACACACACACACACACTGGGAATGTGAATACATCCAAAGACTTGACTGATGCTTATTACACTGGGCATTTTTGGAGAAATGGATAACCAGTCAGGAAAGAGAAAAAAAAAATCCCAATATTATTGTGCATGACAGACAAAATGCAAACATGTTTTCACTAGTAAAAAAATGCAAAAGAATTTCTTAGGGTAAGGCTTGAAGAGTAGAAAGAAAATTAAGACACATGACATATTTTATTTATCATTTGGAGGGATAAATAAAAACATATTTGCTGGAGTGGTCTTTTGTGTGCTTTTCCAGAACTTGTTTCTCTGTGAATCCCAGGCTGTCCTGGAGATGATTTTGTAGACCCAACTACATTCAAACAGAAAGAATTCCCTCTGCCTCCTGAATGTTGAGATTAAAAGTCCTTTGTCACACACTTACAGCTAGTGGCCTTTATAACATTTTTATAACATTAACGTTCTATAATTAACAAGGGAAATAATAGCACCCAGTAAACCATGTGCTACCTAATAGTAATAATTGATTTATTGGATTCACCCTCATCTTAGGCAACCTGGCCCTGTTCCTACTCCCAAAGACTCCTCTTCCTGCCTTGGTGGTTTCTCCTCAGCACCTGACTGTCACTCCACACATGTCCTCTCCAGGGCCTGTTTCTTCTTAGGGAACCTTTCCAGATCACAGGCCTCTCTAATGCTCAAGTTCTTTCCATGCCCTGGAGTCGATCTTCTCTGATTTCCACAGATAACCTTCACTTCTCTCCTGGATCTGTTTTTCAGAGATGATCACTCTACACTGACATCTCAAAAGCTGTCAAAGTTGGAAGGCTAAGCCTTGCATTCATTAAGTGACTCCATAAGACAGTGCATGCAAAGGCCATGAGGAGCTGGGCCAATGGAACCCCCATGTCCCCAGTTAAAAGGGCCCCAACTGCAGAGCCTGGTTCTAAACTTCTTCCCTCCTCTTTATTAGCAAGCAACTACTGCCAATTTTCTCTCTCTTTCTATTTCTGCCCCCAATTGGTTGACATCTACCACTGCCTTCACTCCCTTTCCCAATAAACTCCTGTAGGTTTGTTGAGTTTGTTGGATCCAGTATCATCACTCAATGCTGCATCAAAGAATGATATTAACAATTAATAATAATAACAATAATAATAATAATCTGTAGAAGAACTAACTGTAAGTAGTGAATCTCTTTGGCTAGCAACATTGTTCAGGTTAGGAGCATTTATTCCTCTTCCAGAGGACTGGACTTCTGTTTCTAACACCCAAACCTGGTGTCTCAAAACCACCAGTAAAGAAAGCTCCTGGTGATGATGATTTCTCCTAATCTCCATGGACACTTGGATGTGTATGTACATATGTGTACATAATTCAGGGTAGCACACACACACACACACACACACACACACACACACACACACAGGGTTTCTCTTTGTAGTCCTTGATGTTCTTCAACTCAGAGATCTACCCGCTTCTATATCCAGAGTGCTGAGTTTACAGGCTTGAAACATCATTGCTTGGCTAAATTCTCTCTCTCTCTCTCTCTCTCTCTCTCTCTCTCTCTCTCTCTTCTCTCTCTCTGTTGTTTTATTTTTTTGTTCAATTCATTGTTTTTGTTTTATTTTGTGTTGTTTTAGGTTTTTGATATAGGGTTTTGCTGTGGCTTTGGAACGGGTCCAGAAATTCCTGTGAAGACCAGGCCAGCTTCAAACTGACAGAAATCCAACTGCCTCTACCTCCCAAGTACTGGGATTCAAGGTGAGTGGCATCAATGCCTAGCTGTTGAATTCTTTCTTTTTTTTTCAATTCGTTTGCTTTTCTGATGATTGAAAAGGAATTTGCCAATTAAGTACCTTCAATAAAGTTTCAGCGGGAAAGTGGTAAGTATCTTTGTCTAGACTGGAGGTCATTGTCACACTTCCTCTGTGATGCCTAGTTTAAAAACTTGGCCATCTGTGGGGTCTCATAGATCCAGATTGAACTTCCTGTAACTCCAGGATTCAGAAAGCTAATGAGAGGAGACAGCCAGAGTTTGAGGCCAGTCTAAGCAACATAGAAAGACTCTGTCTCAAAAAAAAAAAAAAAAAAAAAACACCAAAAAAACAAAACTAAAATCAAAAACCAAAACCAAATACATGACAGGCACAGTGACACTTCAGTTTGAAAAAATGTAAAGTCAGGTCTTTGTATTTATTTATTTTTTCACAAAAGAAATGTTATTTTGATGGCAAAAACAAAATAATAATAACTCTGAATGGATGTGACCCCTAAACTTTAGATGTTAAAAGCAGGACTGCTGGAAGGCACTGAAGTAACCGAACCTCTCCCTTCTTTGGTAAATGGCCATCCCTGTGCACCAAAACCATAATAGAGCTGACTACACAGAATTTTATTCATAATGCTACCAGATCAAAATCCTTTCCTCAGAAACAGCCCACATGGAGAAGTATTCATAGGCCACAACGTGGTCAGGGAAGCTGCTGGACCACCACCACCACGGGCCTAACTGAATACTGAATATGGCAGCACATTCCAGTCCAGCCTCCTGCTGGAGGGCCTGCCAAAAAGAATTTCATTACTCCCCATCCCACCCTCCCACATACCCTCACTCACCTTGCTTCAGCTTCTCTGTTGATCCATGCTCCTCCCATAATTCCCCACAGCACCACTCATAGAGCAGCAATCAATCCTCTGGCTCCTGTTCTGATACAAAACCAAGCCTGCAGCATGGCTCCAGGAAGTCTCCTCCAGACCTCAGACTAGAGGGTTGGCTCAATGTCCCTGATTGGCTAGTGAGGCTTGAGTGACAAGAGCAGTTCCCCAGGGTTAGACTGTTCTTAAAGACACAGCAAGCCCAGCACCTTCTTTGGCCCTGGTTTCTACTCCAGACCTAGAAATTTTTGAGATCTGCACAAACAGGAACTTATTTTTTGTTTTGTTTTGTTTTGTTTTGAGAGAGAATTTCCCTGTGTGGTGCCTGTTCTCCTAGAACTTGCTCATTAAACTGAGCTGGTCAATTCCTTCCTAATTATTATTATTAATCTTGTTGTTGTTGCATTGTAGTAGATTTTTCTCATTACTTGTTTAATATAAATTAATTATTTGATTATTTGATTAATTCAATCATTTCTTTTGGTGTTTGAAACAGAGTTTCCCTGTGTGGTCCCGCTGTCCTGGAACTTACTCTGTAGACCAGAGTGTACTTACAGAAATCTACTTGCCTCTACTTCCTGAGTGCTGGAATCAAAGACAACACCCAATACAACATAGACAGACACAAATTTCAATGTCGCTTACCCATGTCACCAATAAACAGTCCAGCTCACTTCCTGCAGTGCACAGGTTCTATCTCTCTTTCGTCCTCCAAACAATGTGCAGAGATTGCTCAGACCATTACACAATACAGACTGAAATGATTCTCTTATTAAACAGATGGAAGGCTTCCCAGAATATTAAAGGTATAGAGAAATTTTTTAGGACACAAGTGATGTTTGCTCTGTGCTGTCTTATTGAGGTCTGGAGACCTGACGGGACTTCTTACCTCATTGTCACAGGCCTCTCGGATAACCATGAGAGAAAGGCAGGAGCCATATTACAAACAAGATGATATATCTTTCTCCTCACAGACGCCAGTGATATAGGTCTATTGTATTGGAGTTTTATTCCTGATATTTGAGTCAAATTCTTGACATATGAAGAATAATAAAAAGTGTAATCTGCAAGGTAAGCTGAATACTCAAAGACAATGGTGCTGGGAAGAACACCTTTATCTATGAGTATTAGGCTGAACCAGCACAGGTTCCTCAGTAGGAAGATGAGGAAACAGCTGCATTATTCAATGTTCTCTGTTTGAACAGGATTGGTAGAACATATCTCTCTGTGTCTGTAGAAAGTGGGTTTATTGGAATGTCTCACAGGCTGTGGAATAGCTAGTATATCAGTCATGATGACCAATGGAAATTTGAAGAATTTGGTATGTGTTTGGTTTATGGGTGTGGGTGTCTCAGCTGGTCTTCAGTGCACATGAGTATGTCAAAGAAATAGGCTCCAAAGCTATAAAGTGATAAACTCAGCAGGATCCACACGCCATTAAATTTGTGGGGTCCATAAAGGTTTTCTCCTTTAGGGTGGTGTTGTGGTATTTTTTTTGCTTTAGCAAATAAAGCCTGCCAGGTGGTGGTAGCATATGCCTTTAATTCCAGTGCTTGAGAGGCAGAAGCTGGTTAATCTCCGTGTGTTTGATTGAGTTAGAAATGTGCACAGGGAAACCCTGTCTGAAAATAACACCAAACAAAAAGAATACACAAATCTAAACAAATAAACAAACAACAACAAAAAAAATTGCTTTAAGAAGAGAGTGTGGAGCTAGGCTGTAGTTAGCCATAAAGGACAGGCCATGGTGGAGCACACCTTTAATCCCAGCATTTGGGAGACATAATGAGGTGGTATCTGTAATTTCATGGTTGCCCCAAGCTACATCAGATTGACCCAGTCTAAAAGAGAAAGAGAGACAGGTGATGGCTCATTCCTTTATCCCTGTACTTGGGAGGTAGATATGGCTGGGAGGAGAAATATAAAGTGGAAGAAGACAGAAGTTTGTTACATTCTAATGGAAGACTCGTAGAATCAGAATTGCCCACCCCTTAGGTCTGAGGATTCAGTAGAAGTAAGACCTAGGGGTGGGCTGCTCTGCTACTCTGATTTTTCATCATTAATCACATATCTGAATTCAGGTTTTAACTATTAAGACCAAGTACAATTAGCTTTACAATTTCCAGTGTAGTGTGTCAAAGCTAAATTGTGGTGTCAATACTAGAATTGATGGTAATAGAATTGGTGTAATAAATATTTATCAATTTTCCAAGTTTATTACTATCTATTATATTGTTGAGCATGAGAGAAAATTGTTTGTATGAGTATACATGTTATGGGATGTAATTAATTATGTGAAGTCATGTGTCAGTATCTGACCTCTGTTCATCCCCCAAAAGATGTACTGAGTTTCTTGCCAAGATACACAACATGTTTTATCTGATGAGACAAACACTTCCACAGATTAGCAATAAAACAAAAATAAAGAACTAAATAATGGTCTTTTGGAGCATGAAGCATCAGAATTAAGACCCTATACATGGTAAGTTTGCAACATGAAATGAATACAACCCTATGACAATGAACAACAATTTATAACAACATGCTGATTACAAAGGCACATTAACAATTATTTTTGGAAATACTCGGAAAGTTCAATGTAATTATGAAAACATCTATGATAGCATCCCATCACTCACCATGTTGTGGCTTCTGTACTCAAACATGTTCCAATCACAATTTACTACAGTAGCACTCCCACAAAAGCAATCAGTCCACGGGCACTAGTTCTGCTTAAAACCAAACCTGCATCAAGAACAAAAGCCTACAGTATGGCTATAGGAAGTTTCCTGAAATGCCTGTGACTCGCAGGTCGGCCTGATGTTACTGATTGGCTAGTAAGGCTTGATCAACAAGATCACTTCCTTAATGGTTAAAGTGTGCTTAAAGACACACCACGGGTACCTTGGGTCTGGCTTCTACTCAAGATCCAGACCTTATAGACAACTGTAGAGACACAAATCTCAATGTCACTTACCCCTGTCTAAAATAGACAACCCACTCTCTTCAAGCAGTGTGAAAGATCATCCCCTCCTTCCTCAAAAAATGTGCAGATGTTGCAGATAAAATTACAAAATGCAGATGGGAATGAATATTTTAGTCAACAGAGGGAAGGGTGCCTAGAATATTAAAAAAAATGAGAGAGATTTTAGCTCATATGGCAAAAAAAAAAGATGTTGTTCTGGGCTTTTTGCTGAGGTCAAGGAAACTGGGTGAACATTTTATCTAGTACTCACAGACAATTTAGAAACCATGAGAGAAGGGAAGGAACAATATCAGAAAGAAGATAATATAACTTTCTCCTGTCAGATGCGTCGGTGATAGCTCCAATGCATTTGGAGTTTTATTCCTGAAATTCTTGAAAAATGAATAATAATAAAAACTGTTGTCTTCAGGGTAATTTGAATACTTTGAGAGAATTGGGCTGGGAAGTTTGCTTCTACAAGCACTGTGGTGACCGAGCAGAGCTTCCTCAGGGTACAGTGAGAAAATAGCTGCATTATTCAATGTTCTCTTCTTGAACAGGACTGTTGTCAGGTTTCTAAATCAGTGGATCCATCATCCAGCCTTGAGAATGCAGAAAGACTTATTTTCTTGTTTGAGATCTGGTTCCTGTTTTCTTTACTTTTTTTCCCCCTGCTTTTCTGAAGTCCCAGTGACAACCATGAAATAAGTGGTTTCAGTACATCTGACATCAGTGGGAAACTACAGAATATCTCATTTTCTATGCCAAAATCTCTCTCATTAGTAGTTAAGACAGGGAATAATCACATCATGTGATTGTGTAGTGGCCTGTGAAAGCTAGAGAGCCACCTTGTTTTCAGGGAGAAAGGAGTGGGTGCAGGAAGAGCAGTATTATTGAAGTCAAAGCCAGTGAAGTAGAAATGTGTATCTCTGCTGACCTAGAAATGGTTTTTGTCTGGGTTGGAAGTCCAGGTCAGGAATCATTGTGATGTCTCTTTAAGAAGGTGATCTTGTTACTCAGTCATCACTAGCCAACCAGACCCTCCTCAAGATTGGTCAATAATAAAAGGTACAGGGACCTTCTTAGTGCCAGATTCAGGCTTTTCTCTAAAGGAGAGCTGGCACCTTTATTGTGTGTGTGGTGTTCTTCAATTATTGCTGCAGTAAGTTCAATGGAGAGCTTGGGCGAGCTCAGTAATCACATTGTGAGTGAGGGGTCGCTGTCCCCAGGATAGAGGTGTGCATTGTGTAGTATATGAATCATGTGTTGGGTCCTCCCAACATCTGAGTGGGAACATGAAGACAGATTATACTTCTTGTGGGTTTTCATGAGATACGTGAATCTCCCTGGAATCAATGACTAAACTTTGTGGGTTGATTCTCTTCAGAGTATTGGGAGCAGGGAGCCCTGTGTAAAAACATCTTTTTAGTAAACTTCAATGAGCTTTTTGTGCATCCTTGGAAAGACTTCATTTCTTGGAGACATTTAACAATGTATATTTTACTTTATGTGATTGAAAAATTAAAAATTAGGGTTAATGGCAAGAAGGATAAACTACAAAGAACAAGAATCTCTTCTAGTGGATAACTTCCTGATTTCAGAGTAGAGACCCCACATGTTATTTTCATGAGATACAGGAAAAAATAAAGAAAAAGAAATCCTTGCAGGTGTGCTAATCAATCTTGATGCCCTTGCAAACAAACTTTGTACTCTATGAAATACTGTAACCTTGAAAACCCTATGAGCTGAGACTAGTGGTGTCAAGCCTCCATTTCACTTTTGTTGCTAGGTAACTTAGCCTTCCAATAGAGTGAACTCCCAGACTGTTTTGTTCTTCCCAATTAAAACCTTTTGCTTTCACATTTGGGAATAACTTCATTGGACTTGAGGAAACCCAGGAGGTACAAAGTTTGTGGGCTCATCCCAGATTTCCTCCAACCACCCAGGACCTTTTAACCGTGAAAGACTGAAATAGACAAAGTAAAGACAAAAACCGAAGGAATGCTGGAAATAGAAAAACTGCGCAAATGATTGTGAACTACAGACACAACATGACCAACAGAGAAAAGAGAGAATCTCAGGCATGGAAGATAAACTAGAGGAAATACATTTATCTACCAAAGAAAATCATAAATCCAAGAAATCCTTAACACAAAACATCCAAGAAATCTGGGACACCATGAAAAGGCCAAACCTAGGAATAATAGGCAGCGAGGAAGGTGAGGAAGACCAGCTTAAACGTGTCAAAAACATACTAAACAAAATCATCGAGGACAACTTTCCCAATCTGAAGAATGACACGCACATGAAAGTACAAGAAGTATACTGAAGACCAATTAGGCTGGACCAAAGGAAAAAAAACCCTAGAAATATAATAAGGAAAACACCTAAAGCACAGAATAAAGAATACTAAGTGCAGCAAAGGAGAAAGGACAGGTAACATATAAAGGCAAACCGATCAAAATTACAAATGACTTTTCCATGGAATCCCTCAAGGCCAAAAGGTCCTGGATAGATGTTCTACAAATACTAAGAGTCCACAGATGCTAGCCAAGGCTACTATACCCAGCAAAACACTCAATCATTATAGATGGAGAAAACAAGATATTTAATGACAAAGACAGATTTTTCTCCAATACTTACCTACAAATCCAACACTACAGAAAGATTTGGAAGGAAAACTCCAACCCACGGAAGTTAACTACGCACACAAAATGTAGGCAAATGATAATCTCCCTACACAAGAAACCAAGGGTAATGGAGGTCAAATATATTCACAATAGCACTGCCAAAATCAAATCTAAAACAAACAAGCATCACTAATCAATGGCCTTTACTCACCCCCAATATTAATGGTCTTAACTCACCTATAAAAAGACACAGGCTAACATAATGGATACGAAGAAAGAATGCATCCTTCTGCTACATACAAGAAACACATCTAAGTTTCAAAGATAGACATTACTTCAGGGTAAAAGGTTGGGGAATATCTTCCAATCAAATATACACAAGAAGCAAGCAGGCATGGCTATCCTAATATCTAACAAGATAGACTTCAAACCAAAATTAATCAAAAGAGATGAAGATGCTCATTCAGTATTCATTGCAGGAGAAATCCGTCATCACAAAGTCTCAATTCTGAAAATTTATGCCCGAAATACAAAGGAACCCAGAGTAAACCAACTGCCAACATCAAAATGAAAGGAGAGAAGCTTAAGGTGATTCCTCTAAAATCATGAGCAAGACAAGTCTGCACTCTCTCTCAATATCTCTTCAATATTGTACGTGAAATTCTAGCTAAAGCTATAAGACAAGAAAAGGAGATAAAAGGGATCCATATTGGAAAGGAAGAAGTCAAACTATCACTATTTGAAGATGATATGATAGCTTAATATAGCTTAATAAGCAACCCAATAAAATCTACCAAGGAACTCCTATAGCTGATAAACATCTTCAGCAAGCTAGCAGGGTACAAGATAAACTCAAAATAATCAGGAGCCCTACTTTTTTCAGAGAACAATGAAATTGAGAAGGAAATCAGAGAAACATAACACTTTACAATAGCCAGAAACAACATAAAGTATCTTGGAGGAATACTCCCAAACAAATAAAAAACTCATATAATAAAAATTTGTGGCTCTAAAGAAAGAAATTAAAGAAGAAACCAGAATATGGAAAGATCTCCCATGCTCTTGAATAGGTAGGATAAATATAGTAAAAATGTCAATCTTGCCAAAAGCAATCTAGAGATTCAATGCAATCTTCATTAAAAACCCACCATAATTCATCACTGAACTTGAAATGATAATAATCAACTTTTTATGGAAAAACAAAATACCCAGCATAGCCAAAACAGCCCTGTACAATAAAAGAATTTCAAAGGCATCACCATCGCTGACTTTAAGATCTACTACAGAGCTATACTCCCTGAAAACAGCCTGGAATTGCCACAAAAAACAAAAACAAAAAACAAACAAACAAAAAAAAACAAAAACAAAAAACAGAAAAAGAACAGGTAGAACATGGAATGGATTTCAAAAACCTGATAAAAACCCACATACGTATGAACACCTGATTTTCTACAAAACATATAAAACAATACAATGGGATGAGGAAATCATCTTCAACAAATGGTGCTGGCACATTTGGATGATGATGTTTAGAATACTGCAGGTAGACAAGTCTGTAGTCATACACAAAACTATGGTCCAAATGGATCAAAGACCTCAACATCAATCCAACCTCACTGAACCTCTTAGAAGAGAAAGTAGGAGGTACCCTTGAACAAATTGTTATAGGAGACCATTTCCTGAACATAACTCCAGGGGCACAGACACTGAGAGCAACATTAATAAATGGGACCTCTTCAAACTTAGAAGGTTCTGTAAGGCAAAGGACACAGTGGAAAGACAAAATGGCAGCCCACAGACTGGGAAAATATTTTATGTAAGGAGTAAGGTTTTTCTGCCCGCCACGGGTCTGGTCCTGCCATCACGCCAGCACCAATTAACACACCGAAACTCTATATTTGACATAATGCTATTGGCCTGGTACTAGTTTCTTATCTGCTAGCTCTGTCTTAAGTATTAACCCATTTCTGCTGATCTATGTATGTTCATGTGGTCTTCTTACTGAGGAGCATACCGGCATTCTGTTTTCTCCAGACTCTTCATGCTGAATCCTCCTTCCAACTTCCTCTTTCCTCCTTGTCTCTTAGTCCTTCTTGTCTTCCTTTCCTATTGGCCAACATTTACAGAATGGCATCTCCCATCAATTTTCACCAATACTCACATCAGACAATGGGCTGATCTCCAAAATATACAAACAACTCAAAAAACTAATCAACAAAACACCAAACAGCCCTATTAAAAAATGGGGTATAGACCAGCAGAGGAACTAGGTTACAAGGTGTATTCTAAGAGATTCATATAAAGTCCCTCACAGAACCAGGAAGGGACAAGTCCCCCAGAGCTCAGGGGAAGTGGGGAGGGCAGCGAATGGAGAGAGTAGTAGGAGAAAACGAGGGGGAGGAAAGGAAAACCTGTGCGACCAGGAAGATTGAACCTTGTTAGGAATAGAAGACAGGAAAGAGAGACACAAAGAGAGAGAGAGAACATAATAGAGGGAGCCAATATTCGTTTGAAGATAAAATTGAACACAAAGAAAGGTCTAGAGAACTACAAGACTCCACCCAACTAACAATTTGAGCTTCCTTGGAAAGGCTAACATAAATGCCCTTTCCAGAGGGTGAGGGAGAGTGAGATCAACAACCAACTTATCCATGGAGGCCTCAATTAATACCTGTTGGAAACAGGAGCAAATACCCATACATAAAAACTAAGTCGAAGTAGAACCCAGATGCATGTTGAGAGGACAAGACCAGGTGGCAGAAACACATAGAGACAGCTTACCTGAACAAGGAGCAGCTAACGGGCCACCAGACCGATAGCTGGGAAGCCAGCATGGCCGCCCTGAATATGGGTCTCAGCCAGAAAGACTGAGCAGTCTAAGGAACCTCAGACAGCGGAGCCAGGATGTATGCCTGGGACACAAAAGGACTTTGGGAACACATTCCCCATGGAGGGATAACTGCCTTAATCTTGAGACAGGAGAGAAGCACTAGTCCCTACTTCACATGAACTGTCAGCTCTACATGACCCCAACTGGATGGCATTCACCTACATGTGGAATTGGGGTGGGGGGGGATGGGAGGGTAGGGTGGTTAGAATGCATGTGAGAAGGCAGCGAGGGTTAAACTGAGGGAAGGAGGGAGGAGGAAGAAAGGGAGGGAGAGGGAACTGGGATTGACATGTAAAATAATAAATTAAATTAAGAAAATTGCTTTGACTCCAAAATTAAGTACAAGGACATGTTACTGGGGAAAAGGATTTCTATTATTGTTTTCACAGAAAATCAAAAGATGTTAATTCCTTCCAGACTTATGTGTTTGATCAAGCCAGACCACCTGAAAGAGAATACCAGGTGATCCTACATTCAAAACAGGTGGACAAAGCAGCCTTGCAGACTACAGCCAGGATTTCTGAATCTTCTTCGAATCCTCCATGACAGCACCTCTTACCAGCAGGAAGTAGTTTGATAAGAACGACACCCAAATCCCCAAATATTGTCTATAAATGTTTGTTATTATTTAAATGGGCTTGGTTATATAAAATGAAAAAAAAAAAGAATAGAAGCGTTGATTGAAAAAAAAAAAACTTTATAAAATCAAAAAATAAAAATGGGGTACAGAACAGAAGAAATAATTCTAAATAGAGGAAACCAAAAAAGCTGAAATGCACTTAAGAAAATGTTCACCATCTTTAGCTATTAGGGAAATGCAAATCAGAAACAACTTTGAGATACCATCTTACTCCTGCCAGGATGGCTAAAATTAAAAAACACCAATGACAACTTATACCAAAGAAGATGTGGAGAAAGGGAATATTCCTCCACTGCTGGTGGGAGTGCAAACTTGTACAGCCATTTTGGAGATAAGTATGGAGGTTCCTCAGGAAATTGGGAATTAGTTTACCACGGGACCCAGCAATCCCCCCTTAGACATATACCCAAATGATCCATATCCCAGCAACAAAGACATCTGCTCAACTATGTTGATAGCAGCATTATTTGTAATAGCAAGTCACTGGAAACAACCTAGATGATCCTCAATTGAAGAATGGATAAGAAGATAGGATAAGGATAGGAAAGAAATTGTGACTAGGAAGATTAAGTCAGGGTAGGAATACGAGACAGAAGAGAGACAGAGAGATAGATAGGCAGAGAGAGACTGAGAGTGAGTGAAAGAGAGAGAGGGAGACAGAAAGAGAGAGATAGAGAATAAAAGAGAGAGCCAGTACAGGTTTGAAGAGAAAAGTGAATCTAAAGAAAGGTCTAGAGACCTACAAGACTGTTGCCAACTAACAATTTGAGCAACTGTGACAAAGCTACCATAAATGCCCTTCCTGGATAGTGAGATCAACAACTAACTTATTCACCATCATGGAGCCCTTCTATAGTGCTATTGGAAACAGAAGCAAACACCCAATTCTAAACACTGAGTTTAACTAGAATCCAGATGCAGATGGACAGAACAAGACCAGGTTGTAGAAACACACAGAGACAGCTGACCTGAACAAGGAGCAAATAACAGGCACCCAGACTGATAGCTTGGGATGCAGCATGGTACTGACTCAGTCTTCTCTAAATATGGGTCTCAGCCAGAAGGACTGAGTAGTCCTAGGGTCTGCAGACAGTGGAACCATGATGTGTTCCTCATGCACAAAAGGTCATTGCAGACACATCCCCCATGGAGGGTACTCCCTTAACCTAGAAACAGCAGAGAAGCCCTAGTCCCTACTTCAAATGACTTGAGAGATCTACATGACTACACCTGGATGGCATTGTCATACATGTGGAATTGGGTTGGGAGCTGGGAGCGGAGGGTGGTAACGGTGCATGTGAGGGGGGAATAGCATGTGAATGGGTGGGAGGAAGGGAGGGAGGGAGGGAGCGGAAATGGGATCGACATGTGAAAATAAAAAAATAAATAAGTAAATTCAAAAATAAAATAAAATAAATACTCCCAGGCCAGAATCTTACAAGCTGCTGGTAAACAGCACCAGGCCTCCTCCTGGTACAGAAGTCCTAAGCCATGCTCATCCAGGATCCATGCTGGGTTGTTGAAGACATAGGTGCATTGGGCCACCTGATGGGCAGTCAGAGAGGAGAGGGAGTTCTGAATCCCTGGGGGCTAATGACAGAACCAGCCCCTGGCCCAGCTTCTCCTCCTCCTCAGGTGGCAGTGACTGCGACCATAGGGAAAGGGGTGAGGGTGAGAGTGGGGGGAGGAGAGAGGATGAGGGGTGTTGGGGAGAACAACTTTGGTAAATATTTTTGTGTCAACTAAAAAAAATGAAAATAACAAAATATATGGTAATTAGAAGTGATGGCTATGTGCAGACTTGTTACAATCAGTCTGAAGCAAGGAAGACAAAATAAGATAACAGTGGTCTAGTAGACAGGTCAAGTGGACTGCAGATTTATAGGTCAATGCAAATCATCAAAAGCAGAACATAGAACATCAGAAGGAACTTTCAGGTGTTACGAGTATGATTAATTTCTCTGGGCAATAAAAAGGTAGAACAGGAAAAGGGGATTGGCAAGATCCAGAAGAGTGGAAAAGAGATAAAAATAAAATTATAATACTGAAAGATAACATAAAAGAAGATCTGGGTGTAACCCTCAAAATCCATAAAAGGAGCTAACAATTAAGAAAGCAGAGAGGCTCAGGGGAAAGCACCAATGTCAGAAGGTAGAGTCAGGAATTAAATAAATAAATAAGATTTCACTTGAGGCATGCATATCTGGGTAAGAGTCACTGATAAGAAAAAGAAAAAGAGGAAAGGAGAGACATTTCTATGCTAGGGATGTCTGAGAAAATCGAGAGAGACTAAAGGTAATGTAAAAAGTTGTGGAGGTTCAAAGAAAAGTCGTCAAATGTCAAGAAAGATGTAAACTGTTTGCTGTGGGCTCTCATATCTACAAATATAAATTTAAGATTAGTAATATGAGTTAAAATTTTTGACCATACCAGGTTAATGGTTTAAAAGTTCTGTTTATTTCCTCTCAAGAAAAATATATGTATTTGCTAAAAGTTCTATCAGTGTTTCCTGTTAGAAACCTGTTTGTTGCAAGAATAGAGCTAAAACAAAAATGGTTTAAACATTTTTTGCTGTTTAATGATAACAGACCCCAGCTCAAAATTTACCTCTGAGCACTGATCATTAAATTCAGATTATCAGAAAATCAGATGTCCTTTTAATGTAGATGACATTAATTCTGTTTTATGTTGAAAGCTGTTAAAAATTGAAACTAGTTAAAAAGTTACAATTATTAACACTGGAAATTAACATAAACTTAACAGGCACCAAGGTGACAATGGGTTTAAAGACATAAAGGGTGCTAAAATTATTTGATATTATATGAAGTCAGTACAGGATGTTTAATTGTTTTATCAAACAGTTTTTTATATGTTTAAATTCAGAAGGTTACATTATACTTGTGCTTTATTACATTGTTAATATTTGTACTTAAATTAAAGGGCTAAAATTTAAGATCATAGCACATACACTGAATATACTAACCAAAAGTTGAGAAGCTCATTTTTTTTATGATACAGATGGCAATCCATCCTTGTTTTTGCTAAATTTGGTAAGCTTTATAAGTTATTTAGATAAACTGAATCACATAGCTCTTTTATGTTTTCCCTAAAAGGAGTTTCAAATTAAAATCAGTATTTTTAAAGCTAAAACTGACAATGCAAAGTTCTAGTTTTATAAAATCTGGTAACTATTATAAAATGTTAAGAAACACAAGTGACCAGCCATCCTTATAGATTAACTTTTGGTTATAGTCAAACTAAGTATTAATGATTAATAACAGGGAATAAACCTCACTCTGTCTCCTACACATATTCTAAAAGTTTAAGCTGAAATCGAGTAACTGAAAACCAAGTTGTCTATTAAGACCTACCTAGAAATACTTGTAATACTACACAGATCTTGTGGAATAAGACATTTAAATATTAACTAAAAAAAAACTGTACTAATTTCAGACAAAGAATCACAAAAACCTAACAATGACCAAAGAAAGGTCTCTAAAGAACATTGTGGGGCAGCATGGATTGTGATGACACTTTGACTAGGGAGCAAGATGCTGAAACACAATACCTGCAGCATGATAGGACCCAAGCCTCGGACTGTGTAGAGGCTGCAGGGAACTGGAAAAAAATTGTCTGCACCTTTGACTGGACAAAATAAGTTCAGACTTTTCCAATTCCAGGCTCCACAGTGGGGGGGAAAACACCTCTCACATTATGTACTTGGTGAAAAATTTCTCCCCTCAATGCCATAGAAAAGTGGATATGGCTAAGAATATAAGGAATGGTCCCTGTGATTTTTTTAATAGATTCCAAAAGTAACATATACTTTATCCTTCTCAGACTCTTTAATTCTATTGATGACTTGGCCAACAAAACTTTGTGAGCTTGGCAATAAAGGCAGGCTTGATATGGCTCCTAAATAAGAATTTAAAAATATAAAGATATATAAGTCTTTTTTGAACATTTAATTATTAATTATGCATACAGTGTTCTGCCCTGCTTACAAGTCTGCACACCCAAAGAGGATACCACATCACATTATAAATGTTTGTGAGCCATAATGTAGTTGCTGGGGATTGAACTCAGGACTTCTACAAGAGCAGCCAGTGATCTTAACCTCTGCCACATCTCTCTAGCCCAAGACATATACTTCTGCTGTGCTTAAATTACAGCCACAGGGAGTAGACTGGATATATTGGAAGAGCTGCTAACCATGACATGGTGAATGAGGGGCTACTGTTCCCAGTTGGGGGAGGGGCAGATCCTGACATTCCCTGAACCAATTTGAATCTGAATGGGAAACTGCAGCCAGTTTCACTGCCCTGTGATGTATCACAGAGGTCCTTGCAATTTGCTTGTGCCCAAGTGTAGGCCTCTGAATCACTTCACTCTGTGGGATGAATGTGCTCAGAGCATTGGGACAGGGAACTGTGCGTAGAATCATGTCTCTACTCAACATCAATCTGTTTCAGTTGCATCCATGGAGAAGGTTGCCCTAAACCTCGGAGAGGCCTCCATTTCTTAGTATCTTCAAGATATTTAGCACTTTGCATTTTACATTTTTTTGTTGACTTTTCACAGGCACCACTGTGGCTGTTGTAAAAGGCTTCCCTTTTGTTCAGTGTCTTTTTACTTTACAAGATATGGTATGTAGAGAGTAAAAATGTTTGTATAAGTGATTTACCAAATGTTGGAAATAAATAGTAAGTATCACAAGGTATATTTTTAGCTTACAGACGACTGCCTCTGAGACACTCAAAGGACAATTGTATAATAACAGTTCTGCTAGAAATCAGGATGGTAGAATACACAATTTATTCAAGAGGATTGTCTAGA